>NW_024582587.1:683892-782006 GCF_018398535.1 Haplochromis burtoni | reverse complement strand
ATCTATCTATCTATCTATCTATCTATCTATCTATCTATCTATCTATCTATCTATCTATCTATCTATCTATCTATCTATCTATCTATCTATCGAGAATCAGCAGAGAAAGCAAGCAAGACAGAGGCAGAGTAAGCCTGCTGTAAGTGCCTGTTGTTGGGGTTCATCAGCACCCCCCTTCACTCCCTCGCCGTCTCTTTGCATTAGCTTTAAGGCTTTTTCGAAACAGACATTATTGATTTTTTGAAGTGTTGAATCAGAGGGCTGCCGCGTTTATCTGTGTGTGCGCCTCTGTGTGATTTGTGTGTGCGTGAGAGGGTGCGTGTGCACCCTGGCTGGTCTAACCTCAGGCAAAAAAATCATAATAAAGAGTTAGCTGTTCTCTCCTCCCTGGCGTTCCTAAAAAAGACTTTGCCTAATAGGTACGGGAAAGAAAAGAAAATAACACTGGAAGATAAACTGAGCATGCAAAAGTGTGCGAGCAAATGCGCACATTTGGCAGTTAACGTGTGAATGTGCTGGCGAAGGTGAGATTGTGAGCAATTGAGAGAAAACACCTGGCCTTCAGTACTCGACGGACTGTTTGAAGGAGCGCTGAAAGCATAAGTAGTGGAGGAAGTATTCACCTTCTTCCCTCAAATAAAAGTAACAAGTAATAACTATCAGAATAGATTTCCTTTAAGGTTTATCTTGGTAAACATCGTATGCAAGACTACCAGGATGTGTCTCTGCAATGTGCCTCAAGGAGGAAACACAAAACTAGGAAGAGGCTTGCTTGATTTTGATAATGTTACTGTTGAAGCCTCGTGTAATGTTCAGATAACAAACTGCTTCTAATTTTCCACAACATCAAACACTTATTTAACAACAACAATTAAAAAACAACATTTTTTATCAGGCAGCAACCTCTGAAAAGCCGATCAAACATAAGTGGCACAAAAATCAGTTCTGCAAACAGCCACAGGAGGCCGTCACTCCCTCTGGGCTCCCATGTTAAAATGGCCATAGTCAGAACATGTGTTACAGTCTAGTCCAAAAAAACTACTTTGATATTTGTAGCTTAATTCTGCCTTGATAAAGGCTGAACAGGGTATAACCTATTTATAAGTTACCCTTTTGGATTTTGTTAAAGCTTAAGTTAGACATGACTGATTGATGGCTGTGCTGACAGGGGTAGCTATAGTTGATTACTGTCACTAGGGCTTATTTCTGCTAATTTAATTAATTTAACTGGACTTTTAGACCCTATTTGGGATGTTGGTGCATTTTTGAGCCTCTGAAAAATAAAATTGTCTGTTTTGAGGTGAAGCTGATCTGAGAAGTTGAGAAGTCAAGAGGTTCTGGTAGGTGAAAATTTTGTGTTGTATTAGCTCTGAATAGTGTTTTATACAGTCAGGGATTATTAAGAAATTACAGGGTCACAAAGCTTTGATCGTTCCAACTTAACATTTGAAGAGACGCAATTCATGTTAATTACCAAAAGTAAAAGTCCTGTTTTATGTAAAGTAGCACCTCTCAAATTTTAGAGTCAGTCACACTAGAATAACAATAAGGCAGTAAACTCCTCTTGTCTGGGAAAACTACAGCGCGATATCTGTGGATGAGTTTCTGTTTGTCTGTCAGTAGTTAATATGAAAGTCTCTTTAATGTGAATTTCTGTGTATGTAGACAATGACAAATCTGCAGACACAACAGATTTGAGACTTTTGCTAATTTACCACAGTTAACTGGCGTATTATCATAAACAGATAGCATGTAATTGCCCGCCCGACCCCATTTAATCACAGACTGATTGGAGACCGACTCCATCTTATCGCCATTTTACCGTTATCTCTGACACACTAACGTCAGTTTGAAGACGGTAATTGACTGCGAGTCATCACAGACCTGGCGTCCGCTTTCAAAGCAGCTATTTCAGAGGCAGTAAGATTTCACACAGTCGCAATAATTTTGGCCGGGCCACGGTCTCCAACCACTGTTTTTCTAAACTGTAGCTAATTGTTCAGCTAAACTTATATAGCTTCACATGCTGAACTACTTGATATGTGCTATAAATGCCTCAAAACTATCCATAACTTCAGTAGTTGATCAAATATTTCAAGAAAGATTTTTTATTTATTTCTCCAAACACAAGATAAAAGAGTTTATCTCTATGATAATGAATGGATCCTCATAGAGAGATCGTTGAAAAACACACAAAGAGTGGAGACAACAGGGGTGGGAAGAGAATAGGAGACAGTACCGAGAAGCAAAAAGATGAGTAAGCTTGAAAAAGAGAGTGAGAAGGCAAAAGCCAGACTGGAAATTGATGGTGTAATTGTTGACTGCTGGTCAGCTCTTATCTTGGTTTCTCAGGGCCGTTGTCTGGGCAAGCCGGCTTCCTTCTTGCTTTTCCAATTGCCGTCTCTCTCTAAGAGTTGACCAAACCTGGCAACCTGAACACATTTCTCTATTTTTTTTACCTCTTGCCAACCTTTCCTCTTGTATTCATCCCAGTCGAAATCCCTCTCCTCTTATCTTCTTTCTGTCGTATTATTGAGGCCTCGTCCCACTGAGCATCTTCCTTTCTTTCCATCTCTTTCTTCAAACGAGTCAGGCTTCATGCAGAGAGCAGTGGACTGGAAAAGAGCAGCGGGAGATGGGTGAGAGCGCAACCAGCCTGCGGGTCAGAGGTGAGTCTGCAGCAGGACAGGGGGTAGGTGAGAGGGGCCAGTCCAGAATTGCTTTCTCTTTTTCAAACCCACCCCTCAACAATAGGGGCTATTGTGTCTGCAGCTGCTCATACAGACAGACTCAAAGGAGGATTTAGTGCTAGATTTCAGGTGAGACCATTAAGGTGCTAACAAGAACCATAGCATGGCCTGAGATAAGCTAAGTGTGGAAAAAGTGAATGAAAGAAGCTCAACAGGAGTCTTAAGAGGAGAAGACTGAAGCCGTCTTCATGATCAGCAAACGTTATGAGGATGTGTCCCGGTTTTTAGGCTAACTGCATGTGGAACAGTGTTAGATATCATTGCATTTACTGGTTAAACAGTGAGTTTAGCATATGCATGAATGATTCACTCCCTGCATTGCCTCTTTCTTCAAGGCTCTTGTTTAATAAATCTTTTAGATGGTACTTGTGACATGATACCTTTCTGTTGCAGTATTAGCAGCTGGTATGAAGACTGTGCCATTGTCTAATTTCAGTCACAACAGACGAGGAAAGAGATCGGTGATTCATGGACGTGGATCAAGGTAGATACGTCACGCTGAGATCCATGAGGCAAAATGTGATTAGTCAGACAGGGGGCAAGTCATCTCACTGCTCTTCATCGCACATTACATTGTTTTCTACAAATCACGCTGACTCCTTACTGAGACGTCTCCAATTAAGGCAAAGATATAAACCACAGATGTGTAGGCATTTGAACAGTATGGCGCACACACTGCCTTCCATCCTCTTTGCACTGACCAAAAGTTTCCTGTAGTATGTGAAATAAATGCTTGGTTAGTAGAATTCTACCTTGACTTTTCAATAAGGTAGGATAGTTAACTTTGAATTTAGAAGTGCTACACTGGGTAAACACCTGTATTTTCACCTGAGAATGGTAATAAGTAACTAATTTTCCTACAGGCCGAGCTAACCCAAGACAATCACAGGAGGAAATAAAGCAGAATAGCTCTCACCCTCCTTCTAGCTACGAAAGCTAAGCTACTCCCACACACAAGCTCAGTGGAGATCTCAGAGAGCAGTCATGAAGGGGCCCTCCTGCTGCCGATAAACCTCCACTGGCCCTTCTGTAGAGCCTACCCTGGAGAGAGGCCATTAGCCTGGCTGCAGCTCCTTCCTGGATAAGCTGCAGCTTACCAGCCGACGAGCCACAGGGCAACTTTTTTTATTGTCCTTTCAAAACTTTATGCGTGAGTGTGGGGCGATAGCTTGGGAGGGGTTGCGAGTGCTGTAGCCTGCAATCCAGCATGTGTGTGTGTGCGTTCAAGTTGTGCCCTCCCAGCACTTCCTGCACTAACGGCCGGTCCCACGGTAGGAAAGGCGAGCTCTATCCGACCAGAACAATGCCAAAAAAAGGCTGTCATAAAAACAAACTACCATGCTCTGGTTAGCAGGAGGAGGGGAAGAGGAGGGTAGGGGCCTACTTTCCTTTACACACCCCCTACTGCACTGCATCTGGATCATTATTCCCATACACACAGTCTTAGTTATGCAGGGTTTGAGCCAGTACTTTAACTGTTATCTTCTGCTGCTGGCCTGGACACATTTACATAGACTATCCAGGACAAAATAATGAATGAAAACGGCAAGAAGCAGCTGAATATGCATACTCCATGCACACACACATAGCAATGCTGCAACTGACAGTAAACAATGGGAACCTCCGTATACACAATGGCTCAGAGCAGGACTGACGTATCACCGAGACCTGAATAACAAAAGAAGGGAACAACTCCAGTGGTCCTCTCTGCACAACACATCGCCCAGTCAGCTGAGCCAGAATGCATTTGCTGACTTGGAACAAGCAAAATAACAAACGGCTGACTAACGTGCAAGTTGGGGGCCTCAGGAAACATGCTAAACAATCTACACGGTGCCCCCGAAACACAGTTGGCTTATGGACAAGGTTTTTGTTTTGGCTGAGCATATTACTATCTCTTCCCCAATCCAGCTTTACAATTTCAGCCTCAGCCAAGCATGGGCAGACCCAATAAGCAGCATCAGATAGGCTAGATGGGTCCATCTGCTATCTGAAAAGGAAATTACTAAATAAGTATCAAATATAATGGAGATTTCTTACCCTGAGCCACTCTTCGACTCGGGAGATGAAAAAAACAAATAGGAAACCCAGAAGCAGTGCAAATGGATTGGTATTGATTTATGTAGCTTACTATAATTATAGATGCGAACAGCAATTAAAGAAATACATCAACATGAGGCAAAAGAAGTGTTTGCTTTCATGCCAAGAGTTAGCTGAGAAGATCAGAAACAACCACTCCACTCTCATGTCAGAATCACAGTTCTTGACGTCTTGTCGTCTTTGCCAACTGCTATAACAACAAAGCGTCATAACATTTCTTACTTCAGCTGGACTTGCTGTAGTTTTGTCCTAAACAACAAGCGTTGCTGTTTCGAAAATATAGTCTACATTGCTAGATAAGCTACAGAACAGGAAAAGGAAGTTCAGCACTCAAACACAAACAAAATGGCTGCCAAGATGGTATCTGTTGTGCGGTTTGAAACTTGCTATAGGGCACTTTAATAGTTGTGAAAATGATGATAAATTATTAGCTAAATTATTTTATCAAGCTGATTTGTGGTTTCTCACTTTAGTCTTCAATGCATATTTTATAGAAAGTAGTAAAAGAGTCAAGAAGTCCGTAAACTTAGCTTAGCAGGAAACAGTTAGCCTAGCTTAGTCAGAAGCCTCCAAATCCCATCAGCTTTCTGTGTTTTGCTCTGAACAAAAAGCTAATATATAAATTATAACAAAGCTATAAAGGTAAAACAAAGCATTGTTTAACTTTCGGACTAGACCAGGCTAATTGCGTTAGTTTCTAGATTTTCATCTAATCTAAGCTAAGAGTTCAGTTCAGGATTAGAGGGGTGGACTCTGTGGTTTTTGTTATTTACTCAGGTCAAACATCAACAGCTGTAGTTTTACTGCTCCACAGCACTTTAGCAAGTGATTCTGCTCACAATCTATGGCTTTATAAAACTGTGTGAAATTGACTGACTGAAAATTGTATATTTCAGATTTTTCTTTATGCAATTTAGGCTACACACTTTACTAATGTACCGATAAATATACATTCACAGGCCACTTCATTAGAACTTAGAACTTTTAGAACTTAGAACTTTTATTGTCATTGTACAGTTGCTTGTAGAGTGAAATTCGGTACACACGTTCAACTGCTTGCTGATGCAAATATCTTACCATCCAATCACAACCAGCACGTCATGTGGCTATGGTCCAGGCCACCTGATGAGTTCAAGCTTAGCATCAGAATAGGGAAGAAAGGTTGATTTAAGTGCTTTAAGTAGCATGGGTGTTGGTGCCAAAGTATTTCAGAAACTGCTGATTGATCTGTTTTTTTCCATACAACCATCTGTAGGGATTACAGAGAATGGTCCAAAAAAAGAGGTCAGAATTTGGTGTAAACACCATTAAAGTGTGGCTCCATCCCGCCTTGTATCAATGATTCAGGCTACTGGTGATGGTGTAATGGTGTGGGGGATATTTTCTTGGCCAACTTTGGGCCCCTTAGTATCAAATACTTTGGAATGTGGTGGAATGGATGATTCGCATCAAGGATGTGCAGCCAACAAATCTGCAGCAACTGTGTGATGCTATCACGTCAATGCGGATCACAATCTCTGAGGAATGTTTCCAGAGCCTTGTTGAATCAATGCTACGAACAGTTACAGCAGTTAAATGGGTCTAACTCAATACTAGCAAGGCGTACCTAATAAAGTGTCTGTGATTGTATATCAGCCATGATGAGTTTAAGTCTAAATAGCAAGTGTTCATTCTTCTCTGATCATAGTTAAACTGTGCCGCAGCTATGTTTGTAAATCAGATGCTTTCACATTTATACTGAGTGGCCTGCACTGCAAACCAAAGATGAAAAGGAATTTCAACAGTTGTGATATTTCCAGCTTTTTCAGCAAGCGAATCCTGAGTCTTGACAGGCCGAAGATATGGAGAGGACTGAAGAGATACAGAAAGGAGAGTAGGCAGGAGAGACCAAGCAGGACAAAACCACAGAGGCTAGAAATGAGGCCTGAGAGAATGAGAAGAAGAAGTAAAAGAAAGTGTGAGGGAGGAAGACGAGCATAAATCAAAAAGAGAAAGGACAAAATCGGAGAGGGAAGAAGGGATGAAGAGATGGATGAAGACAGGGAACAGATAACCCCGCTACAGGAGCTCATGGTACCTTTTTATTAACTGTCCTTAAATATTCTAGTGCAACAAACACAATAACATATTTGTCTTTATTTCTGTGATATAAGTCATTAGGCTTAGATTATTTTCAACATTTAATCTCCAAATGTTCTTGTTTTATCAGTAAAGCTGAGGGTAAAATGACTGTGTGCACGCTATATGATTAGATAAGTAACAAGAGAGGAATTTACCATTAGTTGAATAATCTTCCTTTTCAAATGTGACGTAGCAAAACAACCTGATTTGAAGACGTTCCCAACGAAAGGCAGGAGAAAGACGTTTCCACACTCAGTGGTGCCACTCTTGGCCATGGCTCGACTATTTCCTGTGACCATCTGAGAAATACAGCTGTTCTCGGGATTGCGGCTGTTGATTAAATGTGTTTGTGTAGCACGTTGCGGCACTGCATCAACAACTGTAGCTTCAAGCTGTCATAAAAAATATCAGCTGTTCAGTTTTTATCTGTGAACTCCGGGCTGTTGTTCCTGTAGCCCCTCATTAAGGAAGCGGGGGAAAAGTGCGCTGATATATTACGACAAGTTTCACCGTAAAAATGGATTTGTGAAACGTTTGGCGACTCTATTGAGCTACAGAAGTAGATTTTGTTTTATTCTTTTCAAATGTGTACCACCTTGTCATCACTATATGATCTTTTAGGTCTGCATCCTATCAAATCTCAGCAAGAAAGTGATCGAACTTGCAGAAATATCTGCTGAATTCAGCCTCACAACTTTCACACTATTCTTTTAAATAATCTTTAAAAGAGAGATGCACACTCCTCTGTTGCTGTCCGCCAAACGTACTATGTTATATATATGCATATGTATTTGTTCTGTATCTCAAGTAAGCAAAACTCAATTTAACCTTCTAACTCCAAGTGTCCTGTTTTACATAAAAACTTGGACCCAGTTATTGTTAGATACAAACACAAATAGCGTAGCTAGCAGGCACCAGATGGCCAATAGTGGTCAGCTGGTAACAAACAAGCAGGTCAGGGCTCTCCTCCACCTCCATTCTGCCCAGCATAAATAATGCAGAGGACTCGAACTACCAAGAGAAACTCCACCGAACTCCTCTAAAAGCCTCGAGTAACTCTCCGAGCAAGTCCTGAAAAGGGGTGTTTACTTGTGGTGAAAGAAAAAAAGAAGGGGCAAACCTTTGTGTCATAGCAGGGAGCTACGACACAAAGGTTCTGTTCATTCATTTGTGTCAGACAACAGTAATTAGATCTGCGTGATGACTGCACTGCATTCTGACATCTTTAAAACTGCATTGATCAAAGCCGGGGGGGGGGGGATTTCAGGTCAGGATGAAAAGCTTTGATAAACAAAACTTCTATATTGTAAAAATAATGAAAATCTGGTGCAGACAGCTATACTAGCTGCACATATTTGCCTCCAGGACCAACATTCTGCTCCATATTGGATTTTCCACCAGTCTGACTTTCCTGGAAACACTTTTCGTCCCTTAGGGCTTATTTATTTATTGATTGCCCCAAAGGATGATGGGGGGAGGGGGGCTGGCTGCATCATTCACAGAGGGTGACATGTATTTATTACTCCTTTGTACTCTGTATTCTGAGCGTAGTGAATTTTTGGCAATATTGTTAATTTTTTGACAATAATGTCAGTAAGACTTCATTTAATTTACCTGAATTGATTTGGAGAGATGAAAGGAACATCTATAACAGCTGCTCCCGGGGCATTCAAGGTACTGGCACAACTATTAGAGCCACAAATAAGGATTACCCTAGTATCCTAGCATAGTTTTCATTCACAGTAGACTGAATGTGCACTTGTCTGTTCAATTAAAGTCGAGCTATATAAGTGGTAAGGGTTTACACTTTGGCAATGTAAAAATGACCTCATCATGCAACTCGAGTTGAGCCGAAACGAGTGGAGGGGGTGTATGTGAGCGTAAGTGGACAAGAGAGATAGAGGATGAGAGCGAGAGAGAAAAAGAAAAAGCTCAAAGGGAAGGGTAAATTGCAGAACAGAAAAAGCTTCTCCTCTCGGAACAACTGCAATCACAGCCGCAGCCAAAACCCCCCCAGATCCGTCCTTGCTGCCTAACGGAAACTTCCCAGCAGGCCTTAAAGCAACTGAGACGGAGGCTGGAGGTTGTGCAGTGGTGTGTGTACCATTCAGCATGAGCACAATTTGTGCTCTGCGTTACAGGAAGAGTGCCATCTGTAGTACTTGGACAATAAATGACGACCACGTCAGTTTTAAGAAACGTCAGAATTTGCTGAGACAACTAACATGCTTGTGTGTTTTCTTAGTGTCTTTCAACGGTCATGCATTCACATTAGGAAGAAATGCAAATGTGCAAAGTAAAGAAATCCAAAGTTCTGTCGCATTTTCACACGGCACGCTTAACTGCAAAAACCAATGAGGTGCTTTATGGGATTTGAATATTTAATCTAGTATTTAGTTTAGAAATGGAACAACAAAACACGTTTTTGCAACACATTCAATTTATTATATAGGCAATTCATTACCTTACTTAAGCTAATTACACTTGAAATGAGTTGTTTTTAATATTACTCGCCTTTGAACACGCCAAACGATAGTGAAACCATGAAAACTGTAAAAGCCTTTGATTAAAAGTTGTTTTTTACTGCTGCAACCAACACATTTCAAAAAACACAACTTTAACCTTGAGGAAAACAGCCTCTGTTTACCGGTTTGTCCTGACTTTTCATAGTTTCACTAGTGCTTGGAGGAGCTTGCAAGTGTTTGCAGACGAGTTGGCATCTTCCATGCAAACTACTAGCAACTCAGGCAACCTACTAGCAACCAAAGCAATTAAAAAGAGAGTTTTGAGTGACGCACTTGCAACCACTTTGCAACTAGCAACTGCTAGCAACCTCCAGCAGCAGTTGCAAGATGTTACCAACCATTATCCAAACCACTCGAGCTTCTGACCACCTATTCTACAAAATTCCTCTACAGCAAAGACGACAATAATGCACTTGTATACCAAACAATACAACAGAGCATGTGTCATTAACACATAGAGATTTCCCAATATTAGCAAGGCAACAATTAGCAATATTAGCAAGGCAGTTAGCACTGACATCACCATAGGTGCTGACGATACATCCTCCTACTGGTTTAACATTTTATAGTGGTCCCCTCCCTTCCTCCAAATGTCCAGAATGGATGCCAAAGAAGAACATAGCATTGTTCTTTCAGTTTTTTAGTTGTAATGAGTGCACCAGCTGGGCACTTGTAGTGCACTTCATCTAGCAGTACTTATAGACACAAAACAGGGGAAAGGCAGGGTGTAAGAGCAGAAGTAAATAATTTTAGACATATGCATTAGACAACAACAAAAAATGCATTAAATGTGACCGGGTTTAATTAAAGGCGCTCAGCGTTTGTGATTAATGTGCTAATGACATGCTAATGTGTAACACTATGTTAATGTTTGAGTTTCATGTGTGTGATGTTACTCTTAGGAACATGAAGGCACATCTTGCGCGCGCGCACACACACACACACACACACACACACACACACACACACACACACACACACTGTCTTATCCATACAGCATAAGGTTTATATCACTTTGAACCTGAACCCTGACACATTTGCCACAGTGTTCCTTTAAACACCTTCTCTAAACATCAGCCTTTCCAGCCCATACTGGCAACACGTTGTTCCCCTCACACACACACACACGACCCATCTGCTTCAGCTCTCCGGACCTTGCATCTGGCCTCCCATGAACCATATCTCTGTTTAACACACACACATACACCGAGGAGCTCTAAAAACCCCCCACAGAATCAGTGCGATTATGTTTGAGCTGCATTAGAACACAGAGGGCATAGCTCGAAATGTGAACTCTTTGCACCTCAGCAGGAAATACAGACCAGTGTGAAACAGAAGAAACAAAACAAAATCTGTTTCTGTGAGATCCTTTTTTTTTTTTAAGCAAAGAAAAGCAGATAGACTAAATCGGTCCTGGGATGAAAGGACGTTTTGAAAAAAAAAAAGAAAAAAGCCTACTGTGAGAAGCTGGCACATCAACTGTTGCTCTGCAAAAGACACAGAGCCTCCAAGGAAATTATGATGAGCGGATTCAGATCCATACCTTCGTGATACACCACAGCCGGCGTGAACACAGGCTCTGTGTGTTCCCGTATGCAAAATGAGTTACATAATCAGCAATGATCCCATCATTGTTGCTTTTTACTGTGTTCAGCTGCTTGGTTGTGGGCTGCAGTACACGTCGCGCTGACGTGATGCATGTGACACTGGGGTGACGATTAAACGCACGCAAACGGGCGGGCACAGAGCAGACAGGAGGCATCTGCCTCTGTCACGACTTATGGTCTATGACGCAGTGTTGACCCCCACGTGTGGAAACTGCCTGTGATTTGTTCTTTGTTGCAGTTTTCCGATGGGACATTTAAGAACTTTGGGGCTAATGCTGCAATGCGCCTCTTAAGAAACTTTAACAAGCATTTTTTTCATTCTGTAAACAAAACACTCACATCAGTCAAAGCGAATCAGTTGCAAAACCTTGGAATAGAGGGGACCAGCATGGATGGCATGAAACCCAGACAAGACGGGAACACACACACACAAACAGTAGGAGACTTTCCACATCAGTCAAGCTTTTATGAAAACATCAAATGAAGCTGCGCACGTGCCTGTAGAGGCATTGCCATTTACATGTGTGCGCTATGAGCCTGGATGACTGTGTGCCATTTCACTGCATGTGTATGAGGAGCAGCTTTAGGAGTGCATGAGGGGGATATAGGAAGGAGGCTGGCTGTCAGGATGTGGAGTCCATTGTCTGTCCAACAATGAAGAGATTGAGTCGGCAGGACTCTCTCAATAGAGGCATTAACATCTGGGGCGAGAGGGCTACAGTGTGTGTGTGTGTGTGTGTGTGTGTGTGTGTGTGTGTGTGTGTGTGTGTGTGTGTGTGTGTGTGTGTGAGAGAGAGAGCGACAGAGTGTGTGTCATTGTTGCGAACACCCTGGATAAAAGTGGATTTTTAAGTTTGTTTTTTTTAGCCTGGGAATAATGCAGATGTCAGGAGGAATCCTTCAACAACTAAATTGGTTTTGAAAGATCTCTCCTTGTAACCCGCTTCACTGCCGAATAATCTGTGCAATACTGCGCGTGCCTTTAGTGAGGATTATGTGTCTACTTTTCTTTTTTCCCCCTCAAAGTCTGTGAACTTGATTTATACCAAATTAAAAGGTGGGTGAATTGAATTTTGGCAGGCTTATCCACTGCTACATCCCTCTGCACGGCAAATGTCAACTTGCTAACTCTGATTTCTACTCGCTTATTGCTTCCATTAATCTTTGCAAATGACACAGTGACACAAGCGGACGCACAGAGACCTGCAGAAGCCACCCGCCCACCTGTGGTACAGGGAAAGGGAGTCTCCTGTGACAGTTACACAAATATCACAGTCAGAAAACAGATCCTCAAGTATGATATCACTACTAAAAACCTATCTCCTCTGTCCCACATGGCAACAGCCCTTTGCAGGGACCCCCAATCCAACACCCTTCCTTTCTTCTTCTAAACTACCACCTCCTTACACCAACCCTCACTTCCTCACTGTCCAGTGTGGACACACGCCCCTCCTTCCACCTTCCAACCCTCCTCCTCCTCAGTAATTACAATAATCACTCAAGTGAAGCTAATACTTACTTCATTAAGGCAAAGGAAAAAAGAAAGAGAGGGAAAGAAGAACAAGGAGGAAACCACTCCAAAGTAATATCTCAAACCAGTGGATTATTGTCACCATAAGAGCTTCATTTTTGAGTATTAACTGAGGGATACAGGCAGCAGTTGAAGGGACTCCGTTCTTTCTTTCTTTCTTTCTTTCTTTCTTTCTTTCTTTCTTTCTTTCTTTCTTTCTTTCTTTCTTTCTTTCTTTCTTTCTTTCTTTGCATCTGAAACTTAAAACCTCTTCACAAATCTAAAATCCACACATGTGCACAAGTGCAGAAAACTTTGAAATCTACAAAGCAGTTTCCCTTCGCAGGAAGACGACAGCGGCCACAGTGAGTGAGGATTACGAGGGGGATCTGTATTGATGTTATTAGAGGCGGAAAAAAGCACTACCAAGCAAAAGAAGGTGCCTAAAAGTTTGTCTTGTCAGGCACCAGACTCGCTCAGAACTTAAGAGCCTGAAATACAGGCAGACACAAAAGAGATCATTCTCAGACTGCTGCACCAGTATACACCGAGAGGTCAGCTTCACGTTGTGCGTTTTTGCTGCACGGTAGCATTGCCGGGCTGTGATTGTGGAGGTGCAGCGGCAGCACATTACAGTAGATGCACAGAAATACAGTAGAAAAAAGCCCGGAGTTGATTCCCTTCCAACTGCCCCTGACCGCAGTGCGCTGTGTTTACACAGCGCGAAAAGGGGATAAAGTTGCATCGCATTGAGCCCCAAAACTGGCAACCCAAAACACCCCAAATCATCTGTCTATACAAACGCACTGCACCTTAGATGGTGCTGTTTTAGGAAGAAATTTAAAAAAACGTGGGCTTCTTGGCAACAGTTGGAGATTCGGACGCTCCGGGGTTTGGGATGTTTTCTGCCTCTGCTTGCTTCGTTAGTGTGTTAAAATCCAGCCGCCTCACAGCGCTGGAAGCAATATTGCCGAGAAATAACGAGCGCACACTTACCTTATTATTACGGTGATGGTGCTGATGATCACGGGCAATGCGTCCTGCGCTTTTCCTCCCCGCTCTCCGTCCTTCTCTGACGACTGGAGCCAGTATCCGTTTCTGCCTCTCTGTCTCTCTCTCTCTGCTTTCTCCGTTATCTCACGTTTGTTTTTGAATTTGAGTTATAAATTATTCCACATCCTCATCAATTTCTGATGCTCTCTCTCGCAGTTCCTCTCGTGTCTCCTATGCCTTTTTTTCCTCCTAAAAATGTTTGGACTATAAGGCAAATCAAGCCATATGATCCTGTCATTCAGTTTTTCACACAGAACTGGCTCTCCGCGCAACTCCCTCCCTGGGCTTTGTAACACGAAACCAGGCGAAGACGAGGAGGAGGAGGAGAAAATGAGGAGGAGAGGGGAAAAAAGCAAAGAAAGAAACGAGAACGTGGATTGAATCCACTATCTGGGACCAGCTAAAAGGATCTACCCGCCTCCCTGTCTCAGAAGTTTCGGCAGTCCGTACCAAGCAGATATGTCAGAGTGGTCGTCGCGCTGCGTCTCTGTGCCAATGTCCAATGGAAATGATGTATATGGGAGTGTGTGTGAGGGGTGCGTGGCGCTGCAGCGTGTGTGCGCCCCCAGCCTACTTCTGCAGTACGCATCACAGCAGGGACCTGAGAGGATTTAAAAAAAAAAAAAAAACCCAAAGAAGCACACAAACAGGTCTCCGCCCATTAGCCCCTCAGAACAAGGGTCAACAGCAGAGGACCCCCGGCAGTCATTAGATTTACTGTAGAACATGCACGTTTCTTTCTTTCTTTCTTTCTTTCTTTCTTTCTTTCTTTCTTTCTTTCTTTTTAAAATAAGTCCGCCCCAACCTGAGGTCAAAGTCTCTTTACACCTCCGACTCCATACATCTGACACCCAGGACTTGGGTGGTGCTACGCCACTGACCACCAAGCTTAGCATAAGAGGTGGGATCCAAATATGATAGCAGTGATATCAACACTGGTCTTGGAATCGGACTGGTACTAGGATACGTTGTGCAGTATGTAGCTTACTCAGTTGTGTTAATTATTACTTTCCGGGAATTAAAAAATACATCTCAATAATAAACAATGAAAAAGGTCTGAACCTTTTTGTGTTGACTGTCACATCTACTTTATTAAAAGTGAACAGCACAAATGAAAACAACCGAAAGTGTTTTAGAAACATTCCAGGTCTCAAAAAAATCCCAGTTTCAAAACATGAAAAGCTGAAAGGTTTGTTTTGTTGTATTAACTAAGTATTGTGGAAAGTAAAAATCATAGTTATTAAACTATGGTCATTAAATTTTTTTTTTCAGAATTTGACAATTGTTGATGAATCCTAAATCAAACAAAATTTGCAGTATCGCACGGCACTGTTTAACATCTCTTAAGCAGATGTTAATGCGGCATTATAATTATTATTTCCTTTAATAAAGTTACTAAACTTGTTGTCAGATGAAGTCTGTAACAAATGTTTATTTTTTTGTATTCATTCTCTAATCGTCTCATGAAAATAAAGAAACATTAATCTTAGTTTTCTAAGATTTTGTAGTCTGCATCTCCTCTGCACATTTTAATGATGCGCTTATTGATTGCTCTCAAAACTCAAAATGCTGCTCATCTGCTGCCGTTATAATAAATGCTCAGTCTCAGCAGAAGAAGACAGATATATTAAGTATGATATTAAGTGGGGTAAGTCTTGGATTCTTTTACTAGTAAACGCAACATTATTCCCTCAGATATGAGTTAAAGTCCTTCGTCATTCATGTTTAGCTAATTTGAAAGCCTTACCCTCACTTACCCAGTTTAGGGTCACTGGGGGCTGGAACCTATCCCAGGTGCCATTGGGTGAGATGTGGCGTACACCTTGGACAGATCTCCAGTCTGTCGCAGGGCTAACACAGAGAGACAGACAACCATTCACACTCACATTTACACTATGGGCAATTTAGGTTTAGGTTGGTAGTCCATTTGGTGGACTGCTAAGGTCACAAGTCCATTGCTGTCCTGTGACGTACTGGTAAATCTGGTGTCACTGTGCTGATTATCACAGCGAGGCTAGCGACCACACACTCTCACATCCATACCTATGAGCAATTTGCAATCAACAGGTGT
Source organism: Haplochromis burtoni (assembly GCF_018398535.1). Lineage (NCBI taxonomy): Eukaryota > Metazoa > Chordata > Actinopteri > Cichliformes > Cichlidae > Haplochromis > Haplochromis burtoni. The sequence continues at coordinate 766,269 of NW_024582587.1, read as the reverse complement.
TCTAAAGCGGCGTCCACACAGTAGCTGTAATAAATTAGCAATTTCAAACAACAAAGCGAGATAACCACTTGGCGATGTGAAACAAACAGGTCCCAAGATAAACTTTTCTCAACTTTGAAGCGAGCGATTGAAGTAACTACAAACAAGAGTGAACAATGCTGTTGATTGACATGTGGCAATGTAGAAAATACAGAAGAGGGTTACCTAGGCAACCATAGTCTTGAATGTTCTGACAGCCAGCTATCAGCTAGAAAGCAATATATGATGAGCAAATCTCTTCATGTGTGGATGCCCTTTAACAAGCATGTCCTTTCAATGTGGGTGAAAGCCAGAGTTATAGAAGAAACCCACGGGAGAACAATCAAAACTCTACACAGAAAGCCGACCACGAGGTGCATGTGCTATATGTGGGGCAAAAGTGCCAGCACGCTCCACCGTACAGCTCTTGAAAAACAAAACTACTCTGAATCACTTTAATCAAAGCAGCAGTCTCTGCTGTGTGAGTGGCGCTCCCAAAACAGAATCCTACATTTTTCGTAATGAAAATCTGAAGCCATGTCTTTCAAATACAAAGGAGTTTCTATCAAATAGTATCAGTTGATGTAATTGGTGATTTTAGGGCAGAAATAATCTTTAATTTCTAAACGGAAACATACACTTAGGCTTAAAAATAGTCCAGATTTTTTGCAACAGTAGGCTACTAAAGTAATCATCGTGCTTTTGTTCTCACAGGTCTTACAATCAAGATCGCCTATGGGAAACAGGATTTATGAGAATGGGCAGAGGTAGAAGTTAGCAGTAAGCACGCTAGCTAGCTGACATTTGAAAATGATACGATATTCTGGCTGAAGCATTTCTATCCATCCATCCATCCTCTATTGCTTATCCCTGTCAGGTTTGCGGGTGGGCTTGAACCTATCCTATCCCAGCTATCTTAGGGCGACAGGTCAGTCTGTCGCAGGGCTAACATAGACACAGACAAACATTCACACTCACATTCATACCTTTGGGCAATTTAGAGTTCCCAATTAACCTAAAACCACTAAATGCATGTTTTTGGACTGTAGGAGGAAGCCGGAGTACCTGGAGAGAAACCACGCAAACACGGGGAGAATATGCAAACTCCACATAGTTAGCATTGTGAGGCAACAGTGCTAACCACTGTGCTAGAAGTATCTCTAAAAAACAAAAAAAAAAATACACTTCGGATGTAATTTCAGACATAAAGATAAAAAGCTATATAATCGTAGGCTTTTGGAGGCATCGTGAAGTTAGGCTAGTTGAAGTACTTTATGTGACGTTGCAGCTAGCTACATAGGTATTTTTAGCTTTAGGCTAATACGAAGACAGCAGCACAGGTGACATGTTCAACAAATTGAATTCTTTTATTTGACAGTTCAATGAGTTTTTGGGACAGGGTCTCATCATACGGTAGAAAAATGACACTCTTTGATTTATTTTAGTTTTTCAGGCTTTTTAAAGAAATGACAGCTGAGCGGTTAAGAGTCTGCTGAAAGTCTGCAAAAGTTGCAGGGCTGCTAGTGTCAGGATGTGTAGCTTGAGCCATGGGGGCTGTCATTAGTGACATCTGCCCATATCTACTGCCGGTGCTGAGCACTCTTCCCTTGTTTGATGCTTGAATGCATATCTCAGGAGTACGATGACTGACAAAGGACTGAGAGGACTTGCACGCATGTACATCTATCATCATACTGGAACCGAAGCTGGGGCCATTTTGTTTGACAACAGGGGAAATGCAGAGTTACCTTCAGATTGGGAGGAAAACTATTTCTTGATATTTTCCCATCAGTTTTTTTTTTGGTTATGTCTTTTTGGAGGCTGGTTTGGTTTTTGTTGTCGCATCTACTTGACCCTATTTTGTGCAAGTTTTCATGACATTTCTGTTCATAAATGTGAGACTACAGACGAATTGCACATTTTTCTGAGCTATATCCAATATGTGATGTTGTGCACTTGGTTGGCTTTGGTCTGTTGTGTTGGCTGCTACTCTAATTAGATTTTTAGGGTTTGTTGTATTGGTAAGATTAGCGAAATTTAAAAGCATGAATCACTGTACTATGAATTTAAGTTTATGCGAATAGCATTAATAAAAAGCTGTACAAAAGTAGAATGACAATTGAATAGTTTTTAAGCTTCTTTTAGGTCTGAAGCCTAATCCAAAAACAAGAAATACAGCACTGGAGCACATTGAAAAATAAGAGCCTCTGCCAACGCAGGACCCAGAAACAGTGTTGATCATCACTTAACAACTGATAAGAAGAAATTACTCTGAATGAGTCAAAGCCATTGGGAAATACTGCTACAAATATTTCATCTAGTTGAGCATGCTGACATTTCCTTTCTTCCTGTCTGTTCTTTTTTTTTTTTTTTTTTAATAATCACTGTTTTCGGATAAGGCTTTACCCTTCTGTTGCATTCATTGTATTTTTTAAGCAATCTGATGAATTTTAGCATGTTGGTTAATATAATTACTATGAAATAACTTACCTACTCCAATTGTTTGTTATTGGAGTGACAAACAATGAACTTGCGATCTCGTTGCCTCTGAAAAGACTGCTTTGAATTTGCAAGTTCCAAGCACCTACGATGCATCAAGATGAAGATAAGAAAGTGAGTCTGCAATCGGTCTGCAACTGAGTGAGGTCAAACTGTCACTTTTGTGGAAATTGTTGGTAATAATACAGCCATTAACTGCGGTAAATCAGTGGAAAATGCCAATCTCTTGCCTCCTATTGCAAATTTGTTGATAGAAAATCACATTATTGCAGACTGAACTGAATGAATAAAACAAGCAGCACTTAGATCAGAGAAACAGTTGTGATGCAGAGCATGCAAACACCAGTAACCGTGCAGAATCACAGCCAATGAGACCTGTGTCCTGCAGGTTCCCCTTTATGCCTAAATCCAGATGTTCTGGTACAAATACACGTAGGCTGCTAATTTCAGCCACGCTTTTTAAGATATAAAATATCTGATATTAGGAAAATGATCCTGAGCAGCATGAACAAACACACAAGACTGGACAATAATCTAAAAAAAGACTTAAAAGGAGATTAAAAGGCGAATATTAGAATGATAATCTCTGAGGATTAGCACAGAAAGTATTGCATATTATTTTTTATCTCTGTGTTTTTCCTACCTGTTCAAGACACCATGGGTCCTTTTGACCCCAGCATAAATAAGTAAACAAAGACTAGGCTGCTAGAAAACCATCTTTCCATTACTGCAGGAATATATTTGCCTTACTGTAAAACCTGTAAACCTCTCGGCCCTGCCCGATGCTAACCCCTCTGCAACTTCTACAGATGGTTCCATGTCCTGCACCGTTTTGCCCAAATCCTCAGACAGATTACCAAATAAACAGGGCTGAATTATAGTGCTCGTAATCTCAAACACACATCAGGTTGCAGACGATCTGGCACACATTTGTTTGGCTTGAGAGTTAATGAGTTTGGATTTAGGACACTAATTTGGAGTCAGACTCTCGCACGGCAAGTGTGTCAAAAACAGCACGCTGATGAAAAGGAGAAGTAGCACGGCCTCAGGCCACATCAAGAGACTCTTGGAAAAGAAAAAAAATGTGGGTTTTGTGCAGGGAAGTTGTTCTTGGGATGGCGAGCGTGGCCTTCAAGGAATTTAAATGAAAAGAGAAGACACTCGCAAACAAGCAATCCCAAGCAGACCTTGACCTTCCACTGTATTTTTAACGCCTCCGCCAGTCAATAACACTTCAAAATGAAAAAAAGGGACTGTGATGAAAATGAATTTGCACGGATTATTTGGACCCAAAGTTGGATTAAATAGACTTCAGATGTATTATGTGAAGAGGCAGTCAAGTGTGAAGTTCCCTGCGCTGACCTCGAGTTCAATTTATTGCCGGTGTTCTCTCCACTCTCTGGGAGTTTCAGTATAGTGAACAACTTCATGTGAGTTTTTACTTGTTCTCTTATTCAATTTCCTATATGCTGAGCCAGTTTTATGACCCTCCGGGCCTGCAAAAGCCATTCATATCTTACTTTAGAAGCCCATGCTTCTGCTCTGACAATGCTGAGGAATTTCTGCTACGCTTAAAATCTTTAAATGTGTCAAAGCAGCAGCTCCGGCTTTAGTGTTTGATCATATATTACTGTTATATTCATTCTCTAGCTTTAGTTTTTGCACTTACATGGTCAGATATAGGTGTCTGAGCTGTCTGTCACGGGAGCACGTTCAGAGCCTGTCTGGCTCTCTCTTTCTTGCTTTCATTCTTTCTTTTTCTCCAACCTTTAAAAATGCATCACGTTTCAAGCTAAACTGTGCCGGAGTTTAATTCACACCTCCACCCCAATGGGAGCCTTTTATTCCCTCTTTTTTTGTTCGAACACCTGTGGTGGGCGTGGAGGAGCACTCAATTTGGCTGCATTTCTGTTTATCAATGTACAGCCGTCAACATAGTGAAAGCGAAAACTTTCTCGCGTATGCCAATGCCATCGCTTTAAGCATACGGCCCCGAGAGTGTGAAAGCATAAATTACAAGCTAATGGCTGACAGAGCGGCAAAGAAAGATAGCGGCTGATAGCGAGTCAGGAGCTCTCGCTTACTCTGATTTTCACAGCATCTGATAAACAATAACAAGGATGTGCAAGTAACTGCCGCACTGCAGTGGCATGTGTTTTTTTTTCTTCTTCAGAGAAATTAATATGAGATGATAAAAAGATGCAGATTTGTACTATCATTCAGAATAGCTTCAATAGCTCATCTCAGCCATAAAAGTCTGGAAATAAATCAAAGGTTTGTTAAATGTGTGCGCCTCACACTCCAGAGAGTTAACCCTCTATATGGATGACTGAGTACTGCAGACTACAGACCACAGTAGAGCATCTAAGACTACAGGGCTGTGGGCCAGACATGATTATTTACAGCACAAGGGGATATCTAGGCTTTATGTTTTTTCCCCCCATCTTCCACAACACAGTGGCTTCCATTTAGAGAATAAATCCTGAGGTCATTGCTTAGTGGAGAAGAGTGCTAATGTAGGACTTTCTCCTTCCAAAGTAAAAAAAAGTGTCCCCAACCTTTTTTGTGCCATGGACCAGTTTATGTCCGACAATATTTTCACAGAGTGGCCTTTAAGGTGTCGTGGATGAATACAACAAAATAAAACCAGTACCGGTACCAAAAAAAGAAGATTTATTCATAACACACTTGAAAAGTGTGTTATGAATCTAAAAGTATACCTCCGGGTACTCCGGCTTCCTCCCACCATCCAAAGACATGCAGCTTGTGGGGATAGGTTAATTGATTAATCTAAATTGTCATTAGGAGTGAATGTGAGTGTGAATGGTTGTCTGTCCCTATGTGTTAGCCCTGCGACAGACTGGCGACCTGTCCAGGGTGTACCCCGCCTCTCGCCCTATGACAGCTGGGATAGGCTCCAGCACCCCCCGCGACCCTGAAAAGGATAAGCGGTAGCGAATGGATGGATGGATGGACACTTGAAAAGATCAAGGGAAAATGATTCATGGACTGGTACCGATCCGTGGCCCGGGAGTTGGGGATCGCTGCTTCTTTCTGGGCTACGTTGAATTTTTCACTGGATAATATTACTACAGGCATGTTAACTAGAATTTGATTTGCTGGACGTCTACTCAGGCAACGTTTTGGCGTATTGCTTCCAGGCCTACATTGTATAAGGGACAGAAAAATTGGAAGTAATGCTCCTTAAACCTGCGGGATATTGATCTGGTTGGTTAAGTAGCAGAGGGGGTTGTTAATCAGTTTCAGCTGCTTTGGTGTTAATGCAATTAACAACAGGTGCACTAGAGAGGCAACAATAAAACAACCCCTGAAACAGGAATGGTTTTACAGTTTTGCATTTGACCAGTGTCAGTGTCACTACTGGTAGCATGACGTGATACCTGGACCCTACAGAGGTTGCACAGGTACTCCAACTCCTGAAGGATGGAACATCAAAATGTGCTATTGCCATGTTTGCTGTGTCTCCCAGCAGTTTCAGGAGACTGTAGGAGAGCTGTTGAGGACAATAGAACAAAATGACTGGGTTTGCATCAGAAGTTAGTGAGGGCGGTTTCCATCCACGCAGCGACCCTCGGAAAACCCCCAGAAACTAATGGTTGTGAAACAACAATCAGACTGAGGTGTCACAAAAATCAACATTAATGGTCCAGGGGAGAACGTCAAATGTTGTCTTTATGGGGGAAAGATAATAAAACAGCACCGATATCACAACAACAGTGTGGATCAGTCAGGAAATGAGAAAAAATCTGCCCAAAAAGATATAAAGCTGTCTGGCCAGTGGATTCCTGTTGTTTGCTTTGCACAGGAGTACAAATTATAGCTTTCACACTAACCCAGCCGAACCAAATAGATTAAGTGTTAAAGCACCCAAAGGTCTTCTGGAAATTACAGGGGGACTCTTGATACTTTTCTAGGATGTTGTGGTCTCGTTGGGGCAGCACCATTTCAGCAACAGTCAGAACTGTTCAGCTCCATAAAAGAGAGGTAATGGGTAAATTCAGTGATGGCCCTCATGAGCAACTCCTCCTACCACCTACATCCATAACCAGCTCCTTCTGTGGCTTCTCATATTTCAAGATTTGCTACTGCACATCGGTGTCTTATCCCAACACTCGCTCCCGTCACCTTTCTAATTTACTCTGTACATTTTTAATGCATCGTCATTGTGTTTTGCCTTTCTTCATCTGGTTACGCTTTACAATTTCTTTGTTACTTATCATTAAATTGATCCTTTTGTGCGAATTTTCTTGCTAGCCTGAAGAACTGATTCAAAAGAAAGACATGGAATATCGACACTTGACACTCAGACGTGAATCGAAAGGAGAGTGTAGCTTAATCCGCACAGGACGGTGTGTATGGGCCTGGCTCATGAAATCCAGCTCTTCATATAGTAAACGTAGGAGGGATTAACTCTAGTGATTCACAATTCAGGTCAATCTTTCCCCGGCAACAACAGAGAAGAGATTTTGCCAGTATTGATGGAAACTAAACCCTAAAGAGCTTCAGCTTCGAGGCAGGGCCAGAAGAACAAGAAAAAACAGCTTCCTTTTGTATTGTTAACCGATGGATTCAAAATGCTAAATCACTGTTGCTCCACTTCTAGACCTTACACGTCCTAGTGCTGTTGGTACAGAGGTAATATGAGTGACAAGCAAGCAACAGGAATACTGTCTGGCAAAAGTAGAAAGCGGGTCCCGGCAGTGAGAAAGTGGGGTAAAGTCTCATTACGAGGCAGAGCACAGGTCAGGTCCCATGAGCCTCTGCTCTCTTTTTTTCCTCTCTTTGCTCTGCTTGGACTTTTTCATCACAGTAAGACATTAGGTTTACTTTGGCTTAAATTTAGAGCTGGGAAACAGTAATTTTGAGCAGCTACCTCAATTACCTTTTGGTCTCACTAGTACAAGCTTTTCTGTAGGACAGAGGTAGTCGCAACTTTTCGGTGTCCTCTCTCTCTCTCGCTTGCAAATAGACGCCGAAAGACGCAAGGTGTAAATGTAGAACCCCACTGTGGGCTTGTTCAAGTCTCGGTACTTTATACTTCAAATGAAATGATGGATATTGACCTCAGATTAGGATTAGGGTGTTAGACTATCAGGTAGATCATAAAGAGATTGAAATGAAAAGTAATGAATGGGTTTAACACCGGGCGGTGGCGGCTTGATTCTAAACGACAGAGAGCCAGAGTTGTCATAATCAATTTAAAGATCTTTTCGCAACGTTAGTTTTTTGACAGAAAACCGCTTTCAGCCGCTGCTGATCTGTCACATTTCATCTCATTGCAATTTCATGGGTAAACATTTGTGGAACCAAGTGGAGAAATCTCCCGTCTTCATCTGAAATGAATGGCCCCAAATGTTTCATTGCCTTTGGTAGTCGCCCGGTGGTTAATATCTATTGAGATGAGTGTATTAAAGCATGCCCTATATGATGAGAAGCTCCCTCCTTTCCCCCTGACAGAATAAGGAAATTACAGCTCAACATAACATCATTTCATTCAACTTGTATATTCATTAAGTGGAGATACGAAGCGACAAGTGAGGTTTTAATCTCGGCATTTTTAGAATGGAAAGAAAAAAAATCGGCCCACGAATTGCTTTTCATTAGCTTATAAACGCGCATCATCTTTTTTGATCGAACCTTGAGTAACAACCGTGGCATTTGATTAGAAAAGAACTGGGCTCTGTTTTCCTTAAAGAAAAGTTTTTCAGTTCAGGAGTGGGTTTTTCTCCACACAAGAAAGGAGCTTAATTTTCTTTAATGTCAGGGGGGTGATAGATCAGCTCGATGGCAGAGATAAACCACTGGTTCAGCCCTGAGTTTCTTTCACTTAATTTCGCAAAGTCTCCAAGCCTATAAATCAGCGCTGGATCTCAGCTTAATTCAGATATCTGCATAGATCACCTCGCTGCTTTTCTTTCTCTCTTTATGGGATTTATCATCTTAAGTAGAAAGGAATCATTTTCAGGTGGTTATTAAATTTCTTCAGTCCCTAAATGAACACGTGCTGCATGTCAGTGCAGATGGGTGGTGAAAAAAACTGCTGAGCGAGGCAGAGCCGAGTCACTCGGGACCTTCTATCTTCTGCTACGCCCCTGGCCCCCAAGCTGGCCTTCTGTAGCAATCGAGTGCCTTCAGTTTTTACAAACTCCGCCACGCTCTTTCCCTCAAAGTCTGCCTCACGAGTCTTTTTTTCAGCAGCTCTCCGTATGCAAAACCACCGGCAAACACGAGAGAAGTATTGCACAGGCAGCCTACCTCCTACACTGTTCTGTTCCTTTACAGAAAGATGCAGAAAAATACAGTTACAGTTACACCTGAGTTCTGATACCCTCATTTTGGATGCCAGAAGGTAAGTCAGTGTCTGGCTGAAAACAATTCTTGGTTTAATAAAATGCAGCACTTCTTTAAAAGGCCATTTTCTGCCTCAGGCTTGTTTGTGGTTGGCTATGAATGCACATTATTTGCGTGCACTTTTTTTTTTGCCGCCTGGAGAAAGCTGCCATGAATGTTGACAACAGCCAGCTCTACCAGATCCTGCACTGACCATGTGTTTCTGTAGCTTTTCATCCACAGCTGGATTCAGTTCGCATTACTCAGATTTTAACGAGGCTAACTCCGTGTTCCAAAACAACTCGATAAATCTTAGCAGGGTTTGAGCGAAAAGTATTCAGTATGCTGTCAAAAAACCCTCTGATGTCTGAATGTGGTACTGGTGTGGAAATACACCGTCTGGATATCCCAATTTTTGTTACTACCGTATGTTTGCTACCAGGCAAAAAGTCTAAAGTCTAGACATCAACCAAGTCTGTAGACATTTGTGGCTCACAGGCATCTATGGAAAGCTTCACAGCAATCCAACCAATAATTCTTAACTGTCACCTGCACAGGATAAACACGGTAGGTTAACCGACAGACACAACAACCGATAGCAACACAACAACCGACTGCTAACATGGCCGAGGATAAGTAAATGCTACACGTGTGTTGAATGAAACACAAAACGTCTCACAGATGGAGCCATGTTGTATTGGTGGATTGGTGAAGGCATCTGTGCACAAGATCACGGGCAAAGAGGATTACGATCCTACCACCCTGCGTAAATCAGGCTTGTTTTTGTGTGTCGCTTTCCTTTTCAGTGTCATCTAATGCAATCATCCTTCAATCAGTGTTCAACGGTGAAAATCTAATCACGCTGGTTTAAGGTTTCAGAAAGCCATCTGCTTTAATCCAATTCTTGACAAATATCTCTGTCACGGCGCTCCCTCTGCCACGATAACTACTAACCATTTCAGTGGGCTAATTTTACGGGTTCATCTCATTAGGGAGGAGACAGATGTGAAGGGTTGACAGTGTTTGAATTTTGGAGACAGCCGGTTATACCTCTCACACCCTCGCCCATCCCAGCGGGGGAATATTCCACCGCTGTGGCCACGGCTGGCTCTTCGGGCATCTGGACAACGACGGGCAGACGCTGAACTCCTTTCTGCCTGCCAAGGGCCCCTGCCTTACTCCATATTTCGCGTTCCCCGGAGCCTGGGCGTCGGTATGCCTTTCCGAGCATCTTAAAGGGCAGCTCACTCAGCCGTGAAAAACAGTCGAAATACTTACACTTGCCATAAATACCCATAAGCCAGGCAATCTTTCATGCTTTATAATGTTGTCCTCGTGAAACACGGCAACACTGAAGGCCTCTGATAGGGAAAACAAAAGGCAAATGACGGACCGTGCCCTTTTGTAATCTATCAATTTCTTCTAGAGCCTTTTGTCCTTCGAGCTGTGTGCAGCATGCGGGCTGGGCTGCTCACAGCTGTGATTGCACTGCCCTGAAAATGCCTGGGACAGTGTCCGAACTTGCTCAGCCGCATTTATTCGATGACCTTTCAGCCGATGCCACCTCGACTGAGACGTTCCCACGGATCATCCTGACATATCTGCTTCCCTGTTACAAAAAAGGATTTGTCAAGTTAGTGGAAATCTCTATTAGACAGTCCTGTAAAACAAAAAAGTGGTGTTTACAGGCAGCTGTGGCATTTACACGGGGGCCATAGGATCGCTTAGCGATATTTAGCATTTCCTGCTACTCTGTAAAGCTACTGGAGTGTCTCCATCCTGCTGGGTAAGTGAGTGGACTGGTACCATTAGCAGATAGACTGTGGGCACTGGCTACAAACTTAAGACCCATTGTTAGAGGAGCAGTTTAAATACCAGCATGTTGTTAATACCCCCACACGCTGATTCACACATACTGCCTCCTCACATACACAAGAGAACACGCACACGTCAACACTCCTACCTTTGTGCCTTTTTTTTCCCAAGGAATCACCACTGTAATTTCCAATAGCCCCTCTGTCTCACTGTGTGCGAGAGAGAGAAAGAGAGTGTATGTGTAGCAGTCAATACAGTATAAAACAGTTCTTCTCTTGTAAGAGAGGTGAATTGTGCTGTACAACCACTTAACCCTCACTCCCCCTATGCCAACCTCCCATGGCAGTCCCAATAAAACCTGGATTATTTTTGTAGCTCAACGTATGGCTGCTGACTTTACAAGCTCCCCTCCAGCTCCTGTGTGAGAGACTTGAGGCAGCATATCCAAAACCATCAATGAAGGTCTATTCAGCTGGGAGGAAAAATAAACACCCTTACCGATCCATTTTCTTTTGCTTTGCTTCAGTCTGGTAATATAAAGAGCACCATTAAAGCTACAGTTCCCCAACCAAGCCTGGTGGCTTTCCTGTCCTGTCTGCCATCGCCAGCTTTATCTGTAAATGTTTTTACAGTATGAAAGCCCCTTCCTGTCTGCTATAATGGAGGGTGGCAGAAAATTTTGAATCTTGAGAAACTATCCGATTGTTCAGTCTGACGTCACTAGCCGTGTCTGGGTCTAAACTCCGCTGCAGGTCCATATATCAAACGATCACTATGGCATTACTGAGAGTTGAAAAACTGTCTAAAGTCTTTCATCTTTAATAAAATGATCAGCGTTCTGCTCTACCAGGTGTAACAATTGAGTTTAACATCCAGGCATCCATGAAAACGGAATTTATGACATTTAACGGAGTTAGAAGTTAGCAGGGAGTTAGCTCGCTAGCTTCTATCTAAATACAATATAGCATGTCCTGACTGCGGGGTTTTGGAAACAAATTAAAACGTACAGCTCTGTTATCACTTCCAGCATAAATGAAGACGGAAAACTAAACAGCAGTGACGTTTGTAGGGTTACTGAAGTTGGGCTAGCTGGTATATAATGATGTGCTACGTGACCGCTAGCGACACAGCTATGTTAGCATAATATAAACAAGCTAACTTTTTTTCCACTCGATAAAAGTTAACGTGAGTGTTCTCGGTGGTCAGGAACAAATGTAATCGCATGGCAGGATGCTGTAAAAGGACCAAACTTCAGCCAGGAGAACAACTGAGATAATCGATCCACAATACGAGGTTAGTCATTCATATACTGCTGCATGGGCTGGGCTGTAGTTACATCCTAAGGTTTTAAAAACTGAGCTTAAATAAATGATTAGCGGTAATAAAAGCCGAGGGAGGTCAACAGGGATCACTGACTGTTTTAGGAGCTTTTTGAGATCAAATAGAAGAAAATACAAAACATTAAACATGTTAACAACACAAAAGCCATATTAAACGCAGACTACTTTAGACCCGGAAGTAGGATTCATCGCGTCATCACTGAACAACCGAATAAGGAGTTACGTGAGAAAGATCATCTTTTGACATTAGAAAATACAACAATTAACTGTGATAAACTGCCAAAAGTCACAGTTCTCTTGCCAGACAACAGTCTGTGATGCCTCGTTCAGATCTTCAAAGCAACTTTAGTGCGTTAAAAATAAAATGGCAGTCTATCAGTCTGTGACTGAATGGGGCCTAGACGGCAATTAAATGCAAGCTGTTTGTGATAATAACTGTGATAAATCTGCAAAACGCTCAAATCTGTTGCCATCTGCAAACGCATTTACATACACAGAAATTCAGAGTAAAATTCACATTAACCAGTTGTATTCAAAGTCCAGCCAAAACTTCACTGGTTTGAATCACAAAGTTCTCCACTTGGTTTGTCACAATGACAGACAATTTTATATATAAATATCACCAGAACACAGTAATTTGGTACCCAGCTCAATAAGGAGAGATTATTAGAAGGAACTGAACATGATTTATTTATATACAGTATTCAGTTTGAGGTATTTGGTGGTTAGACTCCAATGGCCCATCACAGCAGAACGGAATCCCAGCGGAGATCGGGATAAGTGCAGGACCCCCCAGAGTCTAAATGCTGCTGTTGAAGATGAAGATGGAGACTTTAATAGAGCCTGAGTGGCAAGGAAGAAGCTGTGATGGGGAGGAGGTGGGGGAATGACAGATCAGCGGTGAGTACTCGGTTGTACGTGAAGGCTGATTGGCCTGAAGAAGGCAGGCAAAAAGATGACTGGATTAGACTAGCGATGTCACATTCAGCTTGACAGCGTGGGAAAGTGGAAGTGACGTAAAGCACAGATTAGCTGCCAAAACCTGGGAAGCAGATGGATGTGTACCACAGATCTCTCTGGTTGAACTTAACCAAAAGCTTCATGTAAGTTCTCTATGGTAACAAGATGCATCAGATTGATTGTCTGTGTCTATAAAGTAGATGGAAATTATTTGCAAGCTTTCACAAGAGGCAACCAATTAGACTGGTTGTCTCTTGCCAGGCAACCAGTGGAATTGCCTTGTGATCAGAAGTAGTTTCTTAGTTGGTCAATCAGTGTACCTTCACTGCACCTACTTGCAATTGGTCACTGAGTGCAAAAAGAAATTCAGTGCAATAATCACAGCGAGATTGTCAAACAGCACAAGGCGTTATTTTTACACTAGCTGGCCGCTTTCTTCTACTCAATGAAAAATTACGTTTAAGATTTGACTAAACAAATCGCTGCAGGCAGGCTCTGGATGTAAACTGATAAAATGTTCTTGTGTACACTGATCAGGAATAACATTATGACCGTGACATGTGAAGTGAGGAACACTAATTATCTCTTTATCATAGCAACTGATAGTGGGTGTAGATTAGGGCACAAGTTTAAATTTTTGTCTTCAAAGTTTATGTGTTAGAAGAAGAAAAAATGGGCACGTGTAAGAATGAGGGCATATTGTGATGGCTAGACAGCTGAGTCAGAGCGTCTCCAAAAGTGCAGTTCTTGTGGGGTGTTCCAGGTCTGCAGTCAGTGTCTATCAAAGTGGTCCCAGAAACAATGCTAAGATACCACTGATAGAAACAGGAAAATAAAAATTGAAATTGGCTAAAATAACATTTTACTTTTGAATAAAATGTTAAAATTTGTTTGAAATTTGCACGTCACACTTTGTTTTTTATTATAACATTTGAGGGTAGAAAATTGAAGATAAAATTTGGATTCAATATATAATTCATGTTACTCAAAGTCCATATTATATATGGTGAAATGCATTTTGTAAAGAGGAATACTTTCAGTTAGAGACACATATCTTGGACAATACCAGATTAGCAGTATAGTACAATAAATTATGACAAGATGACTCTAACTCCTGAAACTCAGATTTTCCAGCCTGATTGAAAATGCTTTTTTTTTTTTTTAAATTCCACATCTCAAAAAAATCACAATTATTTCTTTGCGCAACCAACAACCCCAAACTATCAAAAATACTCAAAGGAAAAATTGAAAAAAAAAAAAAAAAAAAAGCTGGTAGGATGTTTTATTTTTTTGCATTTTCAAACATCACTAAATTCAATACAGTTTATATCAAAACTCTTCATACATCACAGAAAAATATGGATTAGAAAATGTAAGGTATCAAAAATAGAAAATACTACAGCCCAAGTATGTAAACCTGAGGATTCGTAGGAGGTTGTCCATTTCAGCTGAATATGTTGTAGTAGACAAACATTACTTTACTCGAATTACAGTTCTATGTATATATTTATATATAAATTCCCCTCTATTCTTCAAGCTCGGGTCCTCTACCAGAGGCCTGGGAGCTTGAGGGTCCTGTGCAGTATCTTTGCTGTTCCTAGGACTGCGCTCTTCTGGACAGAGATCTCCGATGATCTCTCGCTTAGCTTGGGAGTCACTGCACCGAGTGCTCCGATTACCACGGGGACCACTGTTACCTTCACCCTCCACATCTTCTTGAGTTCTTCTCTGAGCCCTTGGTATTTCTCAAGCTTCTCGTGTTGCTTCTTCCTGATGTTGTTGTCATTTGGTATCGCTACATCGATCACTACGGCTGTCTTCTTCTGCTTGTCCACCACCACTATGTCCAGTTGGTTAGCCACCACCATTTTGCACATCTGTATCTGGAAGTCCCACAGGATCTCCCATTTTGACCTCAGGACTTCCACGCCATACTCGGCACAGATGTTTCTGTACATTATGCCGACCACTTGGTTATGGCGTTCCATGTATGCCCTGCCTGCTAGCATCTTACACCCTGCTGTTATGTGCTGGATTGTCTCAAGGGCATCTTTACACAGCCTGCACCTGGGGTCTCGCCTGGTGTGATAGACCACAGCCTCTATGGATCTTGTGCTCAGGGCTTGCTCCTGTGCTGTGTAGGGATGGGTATCGTTTAGGTTTTATCCGATACCAGTACCAAACCGGTACTTTTTAAACAGTGCCGGTGCTCGAACCGGTGCTCGAACCGGTGCTTAAAGAATGGAGAACACAAAATTGGTCCAAAAACCTTTCATGTTCAGCTGTTTTTTTGTAAAAAGATAACAATGTTAGCCTTTTCTGCAGCTATAGGGGATTTATGTTATCACTCTTGGCTGGAAGCAGTGCTTAATCAATGGGGAAAACACAAACTTTGTCCAAAAACCTCTCATGTTCAACTGTTTTCCACTTTTTCTTTGGTCATTTTAGCCTTTTTGGCCAGGGTGAAGGGAGTATCTGCCATCAAACAAGAAGACAGCTGCATGTAACTACGTACGGTGTTTGCTAGGTCATACATGCTACTGGTAACTAGTTATTATGCCAAAATCAGGAACGCGTTATCGTTACTGGGATTTAGATAGGCTCGTTACTCGTTACTTCGTGTGGTGGCTATCGCGGAGCTTCCACAGATTCAGTAACATTAGCAAGTGGTGGAGGCCAGCAGGTGGATGAAGGAAAGGGACGCAGAAGGAAAAGAGACCCGAGGCGGCCGCCGGTCCAAGTGTGAACTGAACTTCAGGTAAGAAGTTATGACCTGCAGTCTCTCTGGGTCAGATATAAACCAAGTTTAGGTGGAGTTTATTTTCGTTATTCTGACTTTTTCCGTACTGCGTGCTAGCTAGCATGACGGAGTTTCTATACAGGTGCTTGAGATGTGAATTTCTACAGTGCTATGAAGTTAATGATGTTGAACTTTATTTTGTTCATAAGTTATTAGAGTTGCCAACCGTCCCGTCTGGTATTCAGAGAAAATATTACGCGTTTCTTATTGAGGTGAAAAGGAACAGTTTGTCCCGTAATTCAGCTACAATGAAAAAGACACAAAGCTGGAGTTATTCTGTGTCTTTGCTGCACAGCTGCCTCTTCTTCTTTCATTCTCTCCCCTCCCTCTCCTGTTTCTACTTCAATCATGAAACTGATCAATGATCAGCTGATCGGCTCTCTTGTTTGTTTATCGCCCACTTTGCGCCAGAAAGAGGAAACCAGCGGATGTCGCGCTAAACAACAGCAGCACGTTTAAGCTTGATCAGCTGTTGTTAGAATTTATTTAATATTAATTTCTAGTATCAGCTGATGTTTGCTGGAGCCACAGCTGTAAACCTGCTGGTCATGATATGGTTTGGTTATCTGGTGAGAGGGAAACATGAAGATGAAACCAGGAGATGTCCTTACTGAATCATCAGAGCTGAACAGTGATGGAGAAACAGGTTTACCTTTTAGGTGACATGAATGAGTTGAAGGGAAGTTATGAACTGTTTCTGAGAGACAAATAACACCAGGATCCTTTTTTAAGGTAGCTGACAGCTGGTAACTGTGCAGGGGCGGGTCTAGCAAAGTGTTGCCAGGGGGGCCAGGTAACCACACACAAAAAAAAAAAAAAAAAACAAAAAAACAAAAAAAAAAACAAAAAAACAAAAAAAGGCAATTAACAAGAAAGGGGGCACAAAGAAATACTTTCTTTCTTATTCTCATTTAAAATGTCTCAGCTTTTAAAAAAATAATTATCTGATCTTGACAACAAACAGATTGATAGATTGATGCATATATACCATCAGAACAGTGTACATCACTGTCACAACAGTGTTTTTTTCATTCAAAGGCTTTATGATTTTTCCTATAATGGTGGGCCGGTCTCTAGTCAAAATGCCCGGGACGATTTTCTGTCCCAGTCCAGCCTGTATGCAGCTCATCTGCAGTCTGGTGTTACCTACATCTTCCTATTCAGAAGGCAGAATTTCTGAGTTCTGAGTACAATCAAAAGCACCACGACTGCAGTTTTTGTGTTGGATGTGTTAGATTATTCTGTTATTATATGTTACCTTATATATGTAATCAAAGTAGTTGAATTGGAATACTGCTGTAGATCATATTATACCCTTTAATATAGAGTGTGTGATCTGTATGTAGTTTAGTTCTCGTTATACTTTTGAGTTAACAGAACATATTCACATAAAGTTTATTAGATAAGTGTGCATCACTCTGTATCCTTGATCTGCTGGGAATGTATTACATGCTTAATTGTTGAATCATGAAGAGAAGATTGTAAGCAGGAGTCTCTGTGTCTAAGACAGGGGAGATAGACAGACCACATTCCATACCCCCACCTTAAAGAAAGCAGAGAGACAACTGCCGAGGTCATAACTTAGGCGCTGTAACAGAGAAAGAATGTGATGTTTTGGCTTTTACGACTAGATGGGGGCCACTAGAGACTATAAAAAGCTGAGCAACCCGTCACCATTTTGAGACTTGCTGTGACCCTCTGCATGCAGCTCTCCCCATCATGATGGTTCAAATGCTCATAAGTGTTGAATTGTATGGAAATAAATGATTGTTGATTGAGCATTATACACCGAGTATTGTCCTTCCTTCAGCCCAAAGATTCAAAGAACTGCGTGTTTGATGTAAAAGGCGCACATGACGCTGTGACGTAGGCTAGAATCATGGCAGCAGTCAATGACGGTCCAGGCGTGGGATTTCTCTCGTGGAAATATGCACATTATCTTTTCCTTTCTATTGGTAGGTGGCACAGTGCACTTGTGGCAAGTAAGCAAGCTAGAAGACTGGCAAAGTTATGGAAGCAACACATTAACAAGAGAATTCTGAGTAAAACCAAAGTTACTTTCCCTAGTAACTAGTTACTTTGAAAGTAAGAGTAACTTGAAGTAACTGAGTTACTTTTGAAGAAGTAACTAGTAATGTAACTAAGTTACTAATTTAAAGTAACTTACCCAACACTGTTTTAGCCTTTTTGGCCAGGGTGAAGGGAGTATCTGCCATCAAACAAGAAGACAGCCGCATGTACTAGAGGTGTTTGCTAGTTCACCTTACATGCATTAATGTAATAACGTGGTTAGCCTACTCAACATAAATTACACACGAACAACATTAAGCTACTCACGCAGAGAAGAACGGCTGCTGCTGCATCATCATCCTCATCATTTTTGCTACACTGGCAGGGCTAGGGGCCAGGACTCTCCTCTTCAGGTTTTTGGGGGACGTTGCTAACTCTGTGTCCGATAACAGGCACCACACCCGCAGTAGATGTGCTCGGTGTGAGGTCTCGCAGCAAGCTATTAAATACGGCGCATTTCTCGGCTTTTAACAAAATGCTATACGTCGCCAGGTGTTTCATCAGATTCGAGGAGTTACCTCCTTTGACAGTATCACAGTATCAGCTTAAAGCACTTGTTGCAGGCTGCTGAGTTTGCATCTTTTGCTGTGAAGTACAGCCAGAGTTTTGACCGCTTTGCCTTGGGCATTTTTAATCTGTATCTCTGCTCTAAAAGAACATACGTACCTGGGCCCGCCTACTATTCTTGGAAACGTAAAATGATTGGCTAGAATCTAAAGTGTGTGACATCTCAGAAAAAAAAAATCACCGAAATAAAGCATTGAAATGTGCGCTGCTTTTCGGTCTGGTTACTTCTGTCTTTCAGTCCAGCTTTGTCCAGCTGCTAGTAGGATTTCATGGTGTGCAGTGCCTGTTAGAACTGTACAAACTGTCTTCATTTGTACTTTGAGTCCATCTATCCGCTCACATATAATGTATGCACTGCTGCACCAATTTTCTATTTTCCTATCAACATACCGTATAAAGAAGTGAGGGGTGGTTTAAGACTTTTGCACAGCACTGTGTTGTTAAGGTGTTGTGCAAAGTGCAAGTGCATATTTTACAGCTTTTCTAAATTAAGACCTGGCTCCAAAGAAAATGTTATTGAAGTCTGGCATAAGACCCCTCCCCCTTCCCCAGACCAATTACTTCTATACCGTCCCTAATTTTCAACATATTACAAAAACACGGGTTGTCCACTCTGGTTAGTCTCCTTGACCGCTGACAATAGATTCTCTTAAATTATGGAGTTGTTTCGCAGTGATAAAGAACCAAGCCACTGTCAAAGAGGGATATGATTAATAAGCTAGGTAATGTAATTCACAAATACTTGGACTCCTTTCTCAAAGAATACATTAATTTGCTTATTACCTGCTCGGGATAGAATTTTATACAGCACTATATTACCTTGATGTCATAACTAAAAAATTGTCACTTGCATCCTCTTATCCTTTAAAATTGGGACTGAAATTAATTTCCCTTCCTCTCTGAGCTGCTTGATAAAATCAAAGTCGAGAGAATATCTGCTCCAGGCAAAGCCAACTTTTCAGCAATTTCTCATCAGAGCTCGACGAGATGTGCGAGGAGGACGATGACTAATTCTATGAAAATTAATCAGGGCAACTGCATGGGGGTGGAGTGCGTGGGCTGGGGGTGTATTTCCTGGATAATTCAACTTTTAATCTTGTATTTAGAAGTGGCGATAACAAAAGTAACGACTTATTTCTGTGATTGGAAACTGTAATGTAGCATTACTTAATTTGAAATCATAATTTGTTGCGCTCCATTGTTGGGCTACACTGTGGGGGGAAAAAAATGTGGAGACCGAGTCGGGGTAGGATGGGTGGGTGCTTCAGGGGGCTGCTGCATCAGCATGTGTGCAGTAATGTGATAGCAAGGTCTGGCAACACAAAGAAAACACAGCCAGTTCTCTAACAAGCAAGTAAGCCTGTTACGGGGGCACATGGGGGGTGGTACATGGTGCAATGGAGTGGCGGTGGGCGGGTGGTCTGGACAGCATGGCTTCAGTAAATTTTTCTACTTTCAAGTAGTCCTGAAATAGTCTTAAAATACTGGATTTCTAAAGTACATTAAATATAAAGGTGTGACAATGAGGGAGAAATAAAGTCAGGAAGCTTTGCCAACATCTGCTGCCAAAAGAAGCCTTTTCCCCCCACTTTTTAATCTCTTTTAGTGCCATATGTGTCTACTTTTTATTTTACAGTAGTTGTCATGCTACCATTTTATTACTCATGAACTGTATTTTTCATGGATCCTCTGTGCCCTGAAAGCTCAGCATATCTCTTTGCTGTTCGATTTCTATCATGAAAAAGCTTACTTTGGCTCCAATCTTTTTCTTTTTTCTTTTTGCCAACCAGAGAAATATCATTTCTTTTGTACTATAAGTCATATTTATGACTGGAAGGAAGGTTTTATGTGGAGCACTTGAAGGTAGAGCTACGCTTCTTAAAGTCAAACCTGGCTCACTTTCAGCAGCATTGCATGCATAATTTTGGAAGTAACAGTTGGTTAGTGGGTGACAACGCACCACCAGGGTTTAATGTTGCCTTCGTTAGCTCAGCAGGATAGCACATGAAGCACTGGAGGCTTTTGCTTGTTGAGGTCAACTTACAGGTAAGTTATTTACGTTTGCTGCTATGTGGTAAATACTCCACGATGCAAAGGAGAAAAACTGTCACCAAACCAAATGTAGCTTCTGAATGTAGCCTGTGCTACTTCAAAAGAGCACTTACTGCATATAATGTCCTTTTTAAAGTTCTGTCTCTCTTTTTTGCACAGCCAAATAGCGTATCAGGTCACATTTCACTGCGTGTTATATCTGTATAACCATGCCTGTGACAAGTAAAGAATCTTGAATCTAGTTATCCTAGGATGGGTAAGCAGGGCCCAACACTTCCTTGTATCTGCCCAAGTACAGAAGAGTTAACTTAAAACCTGAGAGAAGTGGGAAATCTATCACATTTCATCAAGCAAGAACAGAAACAGGGTTGGCAGGCAGCTGCTAGTGGATACATGAACGACAGTGTAAGAGAGGCAGCAGCAAAATAAAGGAAATCGCACAGGATTTTGTATGTCAAACATATGGTAATTAATTGATGTAGGCACAGTGGGCTTATTGTAGTTTCTGGAGTGGCTGGTAATCAGTGACCACAGCCACACCTATGCATCATAGTCTTACATGGAGTTTGAAGTTCCTGCTCCTTAAACATTTAAACAAAATGAACAGAGACAAGTTCTGTTAGCAAAATGTGTTCACAACATGCTGTTGAAATGTGGAAGAATTGCTAACGATAAACATCTTTATATGGTGATGCATTTTACCTGAAGGTAAATTTGGATACTTTGCGCTACACTTTATAATCCCATTTTGAATCTGCTTTATGTTTTCTAATTACATTTAGCGCTCTTTTATGGCAATACGTTAGTCTGAATGTTCAGCTGCTATAACGTTTACAATATTTTGAATTGTTCCAGTGTTTAAATCAAATGCCTGTATTTATGTTTTAGTACTTGAGAATGGCACTGACTAGAGGCTCCAGCTGTAGGCCTGTGGGGGTGGAGTGGGTGGTCAGGCAGGACAGATGTGTTTAAGCTGGAAAAGAAAGCAAAGTAGAGGGGGAGGGGAGGCGCTCTCATCAAAACACTTCCTGGTTCTGAACTTAAATCCCCCCTCCGTCACTCCCTAGGGTGGTATCCGCTAACTGGGCTCGGTTTTTACCACGTGACGGGCACGCATTGTGCTGGTGCTTCAAAAAGCAGGCTGCTACTGTGACTGTGGAGAGTGGAGAATTTAATAACCAACACATATGGGATGAATTGGGTCACTGTGTGACATAACGGCTTCATGTGACTTTTTTCACTCCCTTATACACATTTTCTACTGTTTACACACAAGCACACATGTTCAAACACACACACACACACACACACTGTTGTGGTGTCAGACTGACTGGTGGGATCAGGTGGTGATGAGAACAGGACATGGGACTCTCCACTGGTGACCTGGATATGAATACACACATGTACCTCAGATACCTCACACATAGATACACACACATGTACCACACACACACTGGGCAATGTGTTGCACTGTTCAAATTCTGTTTCGACTGCGACAATAAACACACACTGCACACATGCACGCACACACCCGTGTGTTGTGTTTGCATTTGGCCTGATCCAGTTGGGTAGAAGAGGGAGGGGAAAAGAAAAAAACCTTTTGAAATCTGAAACTCTTCTCCATCAGCACCCCTTGTGCTCCCCTCCACCAGGCTGGGAGCAGAGCAACAGGAGAAGGAGAACACGGGGCTCTGTTGTCTCAGCC
This sequence comes from Haplochromis burtoni, assembly GCF_018398535.1. Classification (NCBI taxonomy): domain Eukaryota; kingdom Metazoa; phylum Chordata; class Actinopteri; order Cichliformes; family Cichlidae; genus Haplochromis; species Haplochromis burtoni. The sequence goes on along the minus strand of NW_024582587.1, from coordinate 744,092 downwards.
GGAGTCCTTCGGATATATTTTGAACCCCTTCTCCCAACGGATGCAGCAGCATAGAAGCCTTGTTGTACTGAGCAGCATGTGAACGGACTGCTGACTTGATTGTGGCGAGCAATGTGGCTCCTTACTGTAACAAGGTCGACCTGTGCGTGCGTTTGAGATTCATGTGATGTGGGTCTCAACGTGGGCAGGAACGTGGGCTAACATCTCAAGGTGATGTTAGCAATAACACACTTGGAGATTAGTGCTAGCAGTCAGTCATTCCCATCCAAGTATCAACAAGAAAACTAGACCTACATATTGATCTTGTCCACCTTGTAAAGCTCTCTCCACTAATTAAAAGCTGGTCTGATATTCCACTTCTATCAGGCCTGGTTCGCTCACTCACCCCCTCTGATTTTCCAGCTTCTACTACGACTGCCCTCCTGGGTTTTTCAAGTCCTCCTATCCATCTGTGTCAATAATTTAAAAGCACAGGCAATAAACAGGCTGGTACTCGTTTAGCGCTTTTCTACTCAGCTATGCACTCAAGGCCCTTTTTACTATAAGCTTCATTCTGCCAGTCACACAAGCACGAAAATTCTCACACATGCTCACATGGAGATATCGGACCAGCTCAGGCCTCCTGAGCCACAGCCACCCGTAAAACATAGATGTAGCTTCTGAGTCTGAAAGGGAAGCCAGTGGATAATTAGATTATTTTAAAGACCAGCAGGAGGTTACTTCTAGGAAGGTGGCCCTCAGCTCCCTAGATCTGTGACCTCAGTAAAACTTTCCTGATAACATTAGGAGCTACTTTGCTAGTTCCCCATAATGCTGAATCCATCCATCCATCAGAAGTCTTGAGTCATCCCTCATTTCTTTGTATTTTGCTTCAGGGAGCCAGACCTTCTTGCAATTTTTAAAGTGATCTTGAGCAATAGTTCTTCAGGCTTTCTGAAGGTCAGAGGAACATTTTATGTTTGTTAAGACACTAAATATTGGCCTATCATTCGAGCATAATAAAGTTTCCAAAGTCAAGGAATGAACCAGTGTTGTGTCTACAAATAACACAATGTAGCAAAAAACAAGCAAAAAACTCATTTTAAATTATATCTTTGGGCACTTAGTTACTAGCATCATTTGTTTCTATTTCTTTATTGAATCTACAAAAATAAAATGCAAAAGACAACTCAGTTTGACAGGCACAAAATAGCATTTTTGTGCTAACAAGGTGATTCCCAAAGACCTATTATATCAGCATAGTGTGCAGTCTGACCTCCAAAAATTAACAAAACTGAATATGTGGAGGACAAAAGAAGACGCAGGAGGCCTAAAAATTTTTTTATCCCCAGCAGACGAAAAATGTCTGTGAGAAATAGGGTTAGGTTCTGTTCCTTCAGTTGATCAATCCACAGCTTGCCGAAGCCACTCAAACCATCAGGGTGGCTTTCAAGAACAGGTTGGGTTAGCACAGAATGGATACGGGGAGAAAAGTCTGAGGTTTGCCACATTACACAAGAACTGACTGAAAATCTGTGGCAACAGGTATCATGGAGCGATGAATCAGAATTTGAAATTTCTAGTTCAAAGCACCATCGGCGTATACAGAGGGGATTAAGACAGAGGTACAGTGAGTGTCTGCAGCCATCTATAATACACTGTCGAGGTTTGGGCCTGCATTTTAGGCAGTGGTGTTGGGGATGTTGTCAAAGTTGGTGAAATTAGGAACGCAGAAAAGTACTGTCAGATTTCGATCCAACATGCAGCACCATCTGGGAAGCATATGATTGGCAGCGGCTACATTTTTCAGCATGACAATGATCCAAAAACACACTGCCAATGCAGGAAACGGATACCTGGATAGAAAAACACACAGACTGGCCTCCCCAGAGCCTGAACCTCAACATTATCGAAGCAGTGTGGGATCATCTGGACGGAGAAGTGAACAAAAGGCAGAAACATCCAAAGAGGAGCTTTGGAGAACTATTCCCAAAGACTAGTAAAAGAAATTACAAGAAAGATTGCCTAGGAGAGATGAGGCTGTGGTGAAGAATAAAAGTACTGACTCTGAGGCTAGTTAGACAAACTCTGATTTGTGTGCATGTTTCAATAAATCGCTACACGTACCTGCCATTTTCTTAGGAAATAGAAAAGGAACACAATCCAACATCCAATTCTTATATTAGCACACGTTAAACTACCTCCAGAAAATTACTATGCAATCAGAAGTTTCGGGTATGGCTAAGCATTGGGATGCCATAATTGCTCAAGCAAAACGCTGTGGAGGAAAAATAAACAAAAGGAAAAACAGAGAGGAAAAAGGGCAATAGGAATAGATGTAGCTGTACATGATGTAAATTGACTAATCCAATGTAATCTCCATGCAGCCACTGTCATAGAATCTGAAATTATGTTGGCAGGATGGGTACTGTACATTTGGCAGTGACTGATTAGACAATACAACATCAATCTGCCCATAAATACATAAATTATATCAATACAGAACAGGATGAGTGAATGAAGCGAAGCACAGCGATCATTCAATCGGAGTTTAGGAATCTGCTGAAGTACTGATGAAGTAGACAGTGTAGACTGATGAAAGTTGAGTCAAAGCTGAGAACAAGCTGAATCTGATGAGCACAGGTTGAAATTTCCCAGAGTAGTGAATGGGTATGATGTAGACACCGACGCGGCTTTTTACTGGAGCAATACCATCATCACATCAATAAACTCCCACCTCTTGTTTTGAATTGAATTCCTTTATTAGTCGGACTTGGTGTTATCATGGCTGCGTGTGTCCAAGTCACCGTTGCACATTAGCTTAAATATTCATAGTTAACAATCTCTGCACACGCATTAAACACTCACATCTTGCATGTATGTGTGTGTGCATCTCTACCACGACCTAAATTTGCGAATATCTTCAATATGTTTCGCACATCGTGAACATTTGTCACATCTGGAGGCCCTCAAGGTCCTTCTGGAGCTGTGGAGATCTACTTAATGCACAGCAGCTAGTGGAATCCCACTCTGCTCTGGAAGTGAGCGGGCATAAACAGGAACCCCTGGGAGCTGGTAATATGTTAAATGATCTGACTCCGGTCCTGCTCAACCTTATCCAGCCAAGGCAATAAGAGATATGAGATGTGTGTGCTCGCACATCTCTGCCACAAGAACTGTGCATGTGTGGGTATTATGAGCACCGCCTTGAGATGAAAGACACTAAACCAAGAGAGAGAAGAAAACGGTACTGAGGAAAAAGGATGCAAATTACTAGGACTGGATGAAATTGAGCAGAATTTGTTCCTTTGGAGGGGCGCGTGTGGCACGAGCATCTCTGTGTGAACAGTTCAAAGGCGACTGATGTGTGCCCGCTGGCTGTAATGCAACCACATACACAAAAAGCACAGTGTTATCCACCTATATGCATGATAACACGAAAGGTGTGGTTCAAATAACACAGGTTCAGAGAGCAAGTGACAGCTGCCAGTGAGAACACGTCAGGCTGAGACTTATCATCGGCTTGTCCTCCATCTGCTCTGGCACACTGGAGGGAACAGAGGAGATAGAAAGAGCATGGGAGATATTGAGAGGATGTGAGAACAGAGGATTTAAAAAAGAGTGAGCAGGAAATAGAATAAAACAGACACGTGTGAAGGGGAGTGGGGCGAAAGGGAACAGGAGACCCAGAGAGGGAGAAAAACAGATAAGTAGTGCATAGAGGGGTGGGAAGTGAATAAGAAAGGTGCTGTATCTCAGGAAAGGGAGAGCACTAGACGAGGAATGAAGCTCAAGAGGCAGAGAAAGAGAAAAAGGTCAAATGAACAAGAACGATAGCAACAGTGTGAGAGATAGACAGCAAGAGGAGGGTGGGTGGCAGGGAGACAGAGAAGTGGATGTCTCAGGCCATTTCCTGTGATGATAGCCAGAGGCTTATTTTTTGCCTCTCTCAAATCCAACCCCCCCTTCACCCAACTCCACCGCCCTCCCAACTAACTGCTCCTCTGCCACCCGAACCAATCAAAACCGCACTCGCTCACAAGCTGGCATACAATTTGATTGCGAAGCGTTAACCTCTGTCTGGCTACTGTAAAACGCACAGCAATAATGAAGTCCGGGAGCAACACATGTTTCCCAGCCTATTCAGATTTGCTCAACAAGTGACTGCTCAAAAATAATTACATCTCATTTTATTCATTGTCAGTGAATTACCTGCTTGAGTGCTCGCATACAATGGCACCCTGAGATGTGGATACATGGGCGGTGCTGGAGCTGTGGGTTGCAGAGTGTGTGTGTGAGCCACTGTATGTTCATGCGAATGACTGCATATACATGTTTTACTTGTTTCATTTGTCTCTTTCAGAACATGCCGGTGTCTGATTATGACTCTCGGCATGTTTGTATAAATAACGACACATGGGCTGTTCTGTGCTATAATTGAGGTACATTATTGTTTTCTCTGTATTTTCTGTTGATTCCCAATATCTTGGGAATCAAGCTTTATTGCCCCATTACAAATCAGTAGCTTAGCATTTGTGACAATATATAATATATGTGACAATCTCAAAAATCGACAGTGCGCCTTATAATACGGTGCGCCTTATGTATGAATTCTGGTTGTGAACCGATTTTATGTGGTACACAGCGCTCAAAAATCTGTCAAAAAATGTTTTAGTTCGACTTTGCTAAGCTACAAAGCCGCAGCGCTTGATGGATTGTGGGAGCATTACGGCTACTGTAGTGAGGAGCTTCACAGGCTTGGAGTAATCTGGGTCCAAAACTCCGACTTCTTCAGGTCCCAAAGTCAAATGAACACTGCGGCATCACTGAGAGTTAAAAACTGTCCAAATTCTTTCATCTTTAATAACATAATCAGTGTTGCTGATTTACCAGGTGTAACAATTAAGTTTAACATCCAGACATCCGTGAAAACAGAATTTATTATATTTAATTGAGTTAGACGTTAGCAGGAAGTTAGCTCGCTAGTTTCCACCTAAGCCTGATATAGCATGTTCTGACTGAGAGATAACTGAAAAAAATCAAACGTACAGCTCTGCTATCACTTCCAACATAAATGAAGACAGAAAACTAAACAGCAGTGACGTTTGTAGGGTTACTGAAGTTGGACTAGATAATAATGTGTTACGTGATCTCTAGTGACACAGCTATGTTAGCATAACATAAACACAGTGAAGCTGGAGGATGAATGCTAACTTTTTTCCACTTGATAAAAGTTAACGTGAGGGTTCCCGATAGTTAGGGACAAATGCATTCGCATGGCAGGATGCTGTAAACAGACCAAACTTCAGTCAGGAGAACAACTGAGATAATCCATCCACAATACCAAGTTAGTCATCAATATACTGCAACAACATGTGAATAGAGCAGCTGCGAGAGAATTCAACATTAATGAATCAATGGTGCGGAAGTGGAGGAAGCAGGTAAGCAAGGAGTAAAGTTTGACTATCTTACTGTTTTGTTTCGCTTAATGTGCCTTATAGTTAGGTGCACCTTATGGTCCGAAAAATACGGTAGTGAGGACAATTAGCATGACCTCCTGAGATCTGCCCACTGAACTTTTTTGGGGATTTCCCTTCTGCTTTAGAGGTAATACAGTCCACCCAAATAGATGAGATATCAATGGAAAGCCCGGGATGTCCTCTATTTAGTACATCAAGGCTGTAATGGACAATAAATGGGCATGACAGAGGACATACATGAATAGGCTGGTTCTCTTGAAAATATAGCCTGGAAACAGCTTTTGTTTTTTTTAATTAATACATGAAACTTTCAGCCATGAGTTGGAGTTGGAGGAGGAGTGACTGTAGATGCATGGATATAAAGCTAGCTCTCAGTTTTATTTACTGGAGTATTTATTTAATTTACTAATTTTGGCACTTTTGGTCTTCCATAAAATGCTGCCCAAAGAACTACACAGGCTAAAAAGGCACAGAACCAGCTGTGTTTCAGAAAGATCACACAGTGCAAGCCTTTAGTTGTCTGATTTCCTATTTATATCTTTATATGTATGCATGTGCTCACACGTGTACTAACCTTTTCTTTTCATGTGCCTGCACGAACCTTGTGTTTTCCAGTTGGCTGTTTGTCCAGACTGCTGGAGGGTAGATGACCAGGGAGGTGGAAGATGTAGCTCTAAATATTTAATATCATCCATGTGCTTTTGTTGCCCCGCATTAGACCCAGGCAGATATGAACACCCTGACTGTTATGACCAGGCAGTGTCGCACAGCATTTAGCCGGCAAACCAACAGAGAGACAGGAAGGTACAGGGGAGAATAAATCTGGAAAATTGGTCTTCCTCTCTCTTTGGATTTATTTTGTATGTGAGGCAGAAGTATTGGTTCAATAAAGTGTGCAATAAAGTGAAAGAAGTGTGGGCAGTAAGTAAACTCAAGCTGTTCCAAAGTGCCTGATAACTGACTGGAGAGACTTCTTTAGATACTAGCGAGCAAAAAAATATGATAGTATTCAGACATATGAAAGGTTGGTATGTAAGTTTAATTATGATGTAGTCCGAATTCAAAGAGGCCAGTTTTAGAAAATATTTAGTACAAAATAGATCTCTTTAAACCTCCAACTGATTTTTTTTCTTCTGGTCTCTGACCCATATGGTAAAGAAATAGAAAAAACATATAAAAGACTTGCATAAGACGTGGCCTACTTCATATAGTGAATCATATAAGGCTTATATGATTTACTCATGAAAGTGGCCACTTTCTCATTACTTTCATATATTGTTTTAGTAAGTATCCAAAACATACAAGTTTCATTTATATAATTTTTCAAGGAATCTTATATCTGTTTTCACTCTTGTATGCTTTTCATACAAGTTTCACACAAGGCAGATACATAAGATTTATATATATCTTTTCCATATGGGGAGGGTGAGACTTGCTTTCCGTTTACAAAGTAGATAAGGTGAATTTGTTAGTAAACTGCTGCTTATTTAGCAACATTAGCATTAGCACGTTGGGTTCTGCTTACTTGAGAACAATGCCGATATTCACTGTTCTTTTTTTCTCATTTTTGTTCTTTTGGTTTCTACCTACTATCTCTTTATTTGCTAAACAGGCTGTTATGTGTTGTTTGGTACAAAGTTATCAAAGTTAGTTAGCTAGCTTGGGCCAGTGAAACGGTCACGGTGCTAGCTGTAAAACCAAAACGAGCTGAAAGACAGCAAAAGAGAGAAAAAAAACAAACTTAAGTCAAGTCAAATTTATTTTTATGGCACTGTTCAGACAAAATGGCAAAAATGGTCAATGACAAAAGCAACAAAGATAGACATTTCAAACATATAAAACATATTTATAACATATATATGACACAACGTAAAGCAGGCAGAAATAATCATGACAGAAATATAACAATAATAATTAACAATGAGAAACACAAAGTTGTATCTAGAGTCACATGGTCACTGATGCCTGTGTATATCTAATGAGTTAATGTCTATTGTAGATGCATTCTTCACTATTATTCCCGCTACAAAATTGGTGAAAGCAACATAAAAACATCATGGTTTCTTGATAGCATGCTTCCAACAAGAAAGTTCGAGTCCTTGATTTAAATAAAGGGACAGTTTTTACTGGTGTTCAGGAAGATTTTCCGTAGGTGAGAACAAGCAAAACTTAAGAGTTCACATTGTTTTGTTCTAATTGGAATGGGACTAAATGGAAAGCGTGTTCCTGTTGACCTGGGAGTTTTGAATGCTTTGTAAGACACAAGGAAATTTGAAATGTGACTACATCCAAGGCTGTTTAGTGCTTTGTAAACTAGTAAAAGTAGTTTTACTTTTTGAATTCATTCTTTTAAGATAGAGGAGTAAACGTGCTCAACCTTTTTGGTGTTTGTTAAAATTCTTTCTGAAGCTTTCTGAATGAGTTTTTTTTTTTAACTAAAACCTGTAAATTCACTGCTGTTCTAAACATATGAAAACATGTTTTTCTTCATCTGCTTTTATCAAACATCCTGTCCTTTTTGCAACATTTTCTTTGGCACTGTTGTTGTTTGAATTATCAATATGTATAACCACTATCAGCAAACTGCTAAAGTCAATACACAGCAGAGAGCAGTTTGGTAAATTCTTCAGTGAAGTTTGCAAAAGTACAACATTTTTAAAGCATTCAAAAGTTCCATATGACAGCTCTTTGGGGTGGCGTTTATTTTTATATACAACGTCTGTTTCTTCTCATTTCTGCCTCATTTCTGAAATGGAAGCTTGGAAGAGCTGTTTCGAGAATACCCACAGCGCTGTTGTTTTCATTTAGCCATTGGTTAAGAATTGGTTAACTGTTTACGAACACAAAATGAGGAATATTTTTGGACATAAAATAATTTGCTAGCCAGAAACCGACATTTACCAAAGCTATATTTAGATCAATAGAAGTATTACCTATTACAGTGTTTTGCTAGAATAAAACAGAAATTATTAGACTAAACGTTTTAGCCCTTTAGGTGCACTTGGTTTATTCTCTGTGGGTAGTACTGACTTACAGTCAGCAGGAGACAGGTTATTCTTTTTCAGGGTGCAGGGTACTTTGTTAGATTAATAAGAGTCACTCATCATCTGTAATAGCCACTATTAAACTGTGCTCTACAGCTTGTGTTGTTAAAGGGTCCATTTGAACCAAACCACGATCTGGTCCTACCCCTATCCAAACAACATAAAATAAATGAAGTCAAAAATAAAAGTCAAATACTAAATCCACTCCAGAAATTTATCCTTTCTTTTTTCATGTTTTTCATGCATTTTTGAAGTAGTTTTTTTTGTGCCAGTCAAAAGCAACAAAGATGTGAGTGGGCGTTAAGGCGTCTGGGTAGGGATCTCAAAACTTGATTATAGATGGCAGACGGTTGGTGTCGTAAGCCCCGCCCTCTGTTCAAAGATGGTCATTCACAGTGGACGTAGGCGGCTTCTTCCACTCCTCTTTCAAACCATCTGTCTTCTCTGTCCAAAATGTGAACATCGGCATCCTCGAAAGAGTGATGCCCGTGGAGGTGGCTCTTCTATGCTGTGCCATGCGTTTATGAAGTGGCTGTTTGATTTCTCCAATGTAGAGGTCTGAGCATTCCTCGCTGCACTGCACAGCATACACTACATTGTTAAGTTTGTGTTTGGGAGTTTTGTCTTTGGGATGAACCAGTTTTTGTGTGTTGGTTGGCCTGAAGTACACTGGGATGTCGTGCTTGGAGAAGACTCTCCTGAGTTATTCTGATACACTGGCTACATAGACAATGTTGTTGAGTTTCTCTTTCTGATCCTTACTAGTTGGTGTCTGCTAACTTGACGAAAGCCCAATTAGGATAACCACATGTTTTAAGAGCTTCCTTTACGTGTGTGTTCCCTCTTCTTTCCTTCAGGCTTAGAGGGAACGTTTTCTGCCCGTTTTTGTAGGGTCCTGATTACACCAAGTTTGTGTTCCAGAGGGTGGTGGGAGTCAAAGAGGAGGGTCAAATGGTGGAAAGTCCCTAGAACTTAAGAAGCTTCTTGGATGAGAGGTGAAATGTCTTCAAGCACCTTAAAGAAGTCCAGACGACTGAGATTGAGCCAGTTGGTTGCAACTCTACCAGGATTTAATAATAGTTACTCAAATGAGCTGCCGTGGGCTTAAAAGGGTTAACAGAAGCCAAAAATGTTCAGACAGTCTTCATAGTGAATGTTTGAGGTATATTTTTCCATTTCGAGCTACATACTGATCTTATGGATGGAAACAAAGTAGTGATACATATCGGTATCGATACCATATTGTTGTCAATAGTATCAATATTTGCATTGATCTGTCATCTTTAAACAGGACACACATATTAAATTCAGTTGTTAGATAAATCAGTAGATCCCAGATTAGGTTAGGAAAGGTTGTGAAGGGCCTTGAAGGTGAGACGAAGAAGAAGCAAAGTTCCTGAAGGATAGGGGTGATGTGCTGGTAGGAGGGGGTTCTGGTAGTAATGCGGGCACTGGAGTTTTCAACCAATTGAAGCTTATGGAGGGATTTTGGGGAAGACCATGCAAGAGAGAATTACAACAGTCAATGTGGGAGGTAACATGGTGTGATAATAGTTATGAAAAAAGTCAGAGAGCTTATTTGAGAAGTCTTGTGGACTGTTGACAATCTTTATTTCTATTGGAGCCCAGCTGATGGTCGAGACAGGGAAGGTGGAGGAGTTTTAAGACACAAGGTAAGAAAAATATGACAACCGCTCAAAAAAAAAAAAAAAAAAAAATTAAAAAAATATACTCAATATTTAAAATGTTATATATCTGTATTATCTATGTCAATACACCACTCCTGGATTATAGTATTAGTATATAATATTTATAAATTCATAGTAACTGATGACATTTCAAACACTTTTAACATCAACAACTAATTAATTTACATGATTTGTTTTGGGTAATAAAATCCACATCTCATCTCCTGATGCATTTACCTGTGCCAGCCTGCACAGGTGCATCTAACATTAACACTTTTTAACTGTCTGCAGACTGAAGACTCTAAGGCACCCTGACCATGAGAATTATCTTCCTGAGATTTTCAAGCTTTACCTCCTTCTCATTTTAAATAAACCAAACATCACAGTTCCCAATGCCCTATATTTAAGAGAAAACTTCAAATGTGGTACTTGAATACGATTCATTTATGTATTTGTTGTTTTTTAATCCAAATCTAAGGTTGTCCTTTCTAAATTAAGCAGTTTTTCTCCTCTTGCTGTAAGTGAATGACTGGTGCATCCCTATGCACCTCACTACAGCAGAGACTGTACGCAAAGACAACAGCAGGGAAGGGACACACAACAACTGTTTCACATGCTATTCATTTTCCCAGTTTACTAGTGATTTACATAATGAATTCAATGCAACAAGTAATTGAAGGTCAATGTGGAAAAACAGAAATGTGTTGAAATGCATTAAGTTAGTTATATTAACATGTGTCTCATAATGCCTGTAAAAAGCACGCCCTGTGACACATGATAGAGTGTAATATGTGTTTTAATGCTTCAGTTTTAAATATGATTAATCTATGTTTATTAACAGGCTGTGCACCACAGGCTTTTAAGAAGGCAGTAATTAAACCATTACTTAATAAGCCTTTACTTGATAAAACTGTCTTAGCAAATTATAGGCTTCCTTTTATTTCTAAAATCCTTGAAAGAGTAGTTGTCAAACATCAGAGGAGGTTTATTGGAGGATAGAGTCCATCATATCACAGAAACAGCACTACTGAAGGTTATGAATGATCTTCTGTTGGCCTCTGACAGTGGGCTCATTTCTCTGCTTGTCCTGCTACTGCTAACCACAATTTGACTTCAGAGATTAGAACACATCATTAGTATTAAAAGAACTGATCTTCTATGGCTGTTATCACATCTATCTGATAGATGTTAATTTGCATATGTAAATGGGAATTTGTCAATGAGTTCCACATGGTTGTGTGCTGGGACCAATACGTTTTACATTATATTTGCACAGTACTGTTTCATACATAATTTTATACGTAAATTTACATACAATACATACATTTTCATTGCTATGCAGATGATGCTCAGCTTTATTTATCCATGATGTTAGATGAAACAAATTAACTATTTAAAATACAGGATGGATGACCTCTAAATGTCCTACTTTTTATTCAGACATTATTATGAAAATAATGTCTGAATTAATATCATTATTATCAGGTTACTCTAAAAGCTCTAAATTTCTCTGCATGCAGGAGAGAGATATTCCTCCCTCTGTCCCACAAAAAGTGGACAATATATTTGTTTTGAATTAGGCATTTAATGTTTAAATGAACAGTTAATTTTCTAAGCAATTACCCATTAGCATCTCCATACGTCTCCTCATGCTAGTTCACCAAATCATCATGCTGTCAGCTGACCAGTGTTGGGTGTAATGCGTTGCTAAGTAACTCATTACTGTAAATAAATTACTTGTCCACTGAAAAAGTAGAGTAACTAATTACTGTTCATTTTTAGGTATTTTAATTACAGTTACTTACAATGTACTTGTGTTACATTGTAAAATAATTAAACTCGCTGAATATCATTATTTAATTTCAACAATTTATCTTCTAAACGTAGAAGTAAACTCTCCCACTTTAACATCGCTGTAGTGCAGCTGTACGTCATTTCGCGCCAGTTTGCTGCACAATCGTATTCTAAAGCAGAAGATGTCGGACTCGGCTGAAGCGTGTGGCTGTTTTTGAAATGGACATATTCCCGTCCTGGGAGAAAAAACTATCGGATGCTGTTAATAGCACGAGTAATCTACTGAAGCGTCTGACACGAGAGCATGGACGAACACTTCTGAGTGATTCTTGTTCATCATCCATGGATAACACCGCGGCAACTCCTGCTAAGCAGGCAAAACCTGATTTTACTTCAGCAGCACAGAAAGTGTCTGAAGGTGAGCTTAACAAAATGATTGCAGGCTACATTGTGGAAGAGATGCTACCGCTGCGTACTGTAGAGTTTCCGTCTTTTAAAAAAATTATTTATTATTTAAACAGTTTAGTTTCTATTGTTTGCCCACTCAAGGTTTATAGGCATTTTAAGAAGTATTTAGTTAAATTACTTATTTAGTGATTAAGTTACTTTTCTGACACAGTAATTAGATAAGTATTTTAAATACAATATTGACTAAGTAATTAGTAATTAATTACTTTTTTTTAAAAATTAACTTACCCAACACTGCAGCTGACCTAACTGATAATCAACTAACAGTCTCATTCATTCAACTGAAAGCCTTAAAATTAATTTGCTGTTAAGTCTGAGTACTGAAAACACACTGCAGAAACACTGGTATGTAGAAAATGATTCATTATTTTATTTTATTTAATCAAAATATGTGAGCTTTAACTACTCTTGATTACCATGTAATACTAAAAGAAACAAAACAATAAATTAGCATGCTCTGATCTGACAGAGAAGGCTTGCTTATAGGAGCTGTCTGAAGATGATTCCACATTTTGCACCCCGGGTAATGAGATTCTTACCGTTTAAGGGCTCTGCTTGTTCCTGCTGGTGCACATTTCCCATCCCTCCTCAGCTGATCATGACAGATAACTGCCCATCCCAGAGCCTGGTTCTGCTGGAGATTTCTTCCTTTGAAAAGGCAGGTTTTCCTTCCCACTTTTACCAAGTACTTGCTCATAAGGGGTTGTCTGATTGTTGGGGTTTTCTCTGTATTATTCTGGGGTCTTTACCCTTAAAATATAAAGCATATTAAGGCAACCATTGTTGTGATTTGGTGCAATATAAATAAAACTGAACTGAATTGAACCAGCAGTATTTAACCGTAGATCTCACCTTGACCCGTCGCCAGATTGAAGTACTCAGTATGATAGCATTGTTCAGGCCTCTTAGCTCTTGGATGTTTAGCTACATGTCTGCAAATGTTACCTTCCCTTCCCTGTCTGCCTTCATCCCAGTATGTCATCTGCTCTTGCATTTGTAAATTTGTTGCTTGTCCCATTTTTGCCTTTTATTTGCAAAACCCCCCAAAAAAACCTGTCATCGCCCAACCTGTGAAAACTGAGCTCAGACCCAGAGGCAAGAAATCCTGAAATGACACTGAGTGAACTGAATCTTTTTTTAAATTTAGAATTATCTGAATTTAATTCTTTAACTAACTGCAAATACTTACCTGTCGTTGCAACTTAACTTATTTCTTAAAATATTTTCGAGCTGCATCCTGCCATCTGAGGCCCTCATAAAAAAAAACAAAGCAGCCATGCAACCACTTGCTAATTTAAAAAAATTTGGCACACCATTAAGAAAGACTAGAATGCACAGTTAAAGCTGTTGATGTCCATCTACTGGAGTTTGTGTATGTGTGAGTGGATCCAAGTGTGCCTTTGCCTTTCTTTTTCAAATTCTGCAAAACAAATCTAATTACTAAGCTTCTAGTCTTTTAAAACTGCTGTCATTTTTCTTTTTTAATTGTGTTCCTTTGGACTGTGCTGGCGAGGACCGGTGTCTGCACAGCTGACTTTGGAACAACTCTCGTCACTTTTTCCCCTCGGGAGCAGCCTGGCCTTGTCATTCCAATCCCCTCTGCTGCATCGATACCAGCCCTTCTGGCTTATTGCCCCCTCCCTCGGCTGCACCAGGAAGGCATTTGGAAAAGATGTTTCTATACTTGGATTTCTACCAGTATCAAAAGCATCATTATCACTCCCTCAACTTTCTTGCCCTGTCTTTAAATTTCCCGTGTGTTTTATTTTTTTTGGTAAATTGATATTGCTGATGTGAGGTGAATGTCATGAATTTTCTCTTCTGCCTTTGGGATTTCTTGCCTGACCTAGCAGTTTTTTTCTCCCTCTCTGTGTCCTATATCAAGTTGTAAGCCTTGGCTGTCCACCATGCAGGACTTTTGCCTGCGCTCACCCATCTGTCTCTTTCTCTCCTGCTCTGTTAATCCTTCTTTCTTTCTTTCTTCTCATTAGTTTTTAACATTCTCGCATTAATCTACTTCTGCAGCATCCAAGCAACAGAAGAAATGATGATTTTAGGATTAAAAATTTTCTGGTTTGTTTTTGAACATCTTCATAGTTGAATGAAAGCAGAAAAATATGACACATCACATAATCAAAACATCAAAAATGTTTATTTGAATAGTGCTTCATTTTATAAATACTAATTCCTTTTCGCTCTCAGTCCTTTCAATAGAAAACCTTTCATCTTCAAAGGTCATGAACCGTGTTTTCTTTCCTTTCTGAATTTTCAAAAAAAACAAAAAAAACAAACCCTGAGCGTATAACATTTTTCAGCAGATGAACTTGGGTCTAAAACTGAATGAATGAAAACATTTAGAGATGAGATTCCAGAGCTCAGATTACATTTTGCTGAGGACTTCTGTGTTCAAAGCATAGCTGCCTTTAAAATGGATCAAGTAGAGTGAATACAATACCATTGTGTGGTTGATCACACAGGAAGGTCGAGATGGGACGTTCTTAAAGGAACAAACTGAGAGTTGATGCTTTAATAAAGTGTCCTTGGTGTAAACATGCTGGTTGGGTGAAGCCTGGCTGTGTGTTCTCTCTATGCCTACACAGATTTTCTCCTGGTACTCTGGTAGTCATAGGTGGTAAGTTACTTGGTGATCCTATACTGGCCCTACGTGTGGATGTGAGTGTTAAAATTGTTTATTAAACTACAGAATACATGCCCCAAAATGTACACAGCAAATCTCTGGAGTTAAATATTCTGGAGTTAGGCATAAAAGAGTTACATTCCGGGAGTTTATTTTTCACCTTATACTACAGTCAGTGTTGGGGAGTACTCTAAAGCAGTGTAACATTTAGGTGTTCATTCACTGGGTGCTAAGGAGTCTAATTCAACACATTGCTGGTGTTGTTTGTCTGTCGACCGTTACCGCGCCTATCTGTGTTTCTTTCTTGGACTCCGACATGTAGGAGGTAAAAATACTTTATTTACTTTGGAATTTTCTGTGAGTGTAGTGATGTTATTTATATATATATATTCAGGTACATGGATGCATAAGTAAAATATAAAGTTAACTAACTAGCACTACATGTCAAAGGAGCTTGCAAAGAAAAGCGTCTTTTCTTCTTTAAGTTACTTGAAGACGTTTCACCTCTCATCCGAGAAGCTTCTTCAGTTCTAAGGTCAAATGGTGGAGAGTCCCAGATATAAACCTAGTGGGACCTAGTGGGACCATATCTGGGACTCTCCACCATTTGACCTTAGAACTGAAGAAGCTTCTCGGATGAGAGGTGAAACGTCTTCAAGTAACTTAAAGAAGTCCAGACGCTTTTCTTTGCAAGCTCCTTTGACTACGATGACCTGGATGACTGAGAACCTTCACAGACATAGCACTACATGTGTTTTCTGTATGTTATGCTGATTTGGAGATAGCAGCTAGGCTAATGCTAGTCAAAAGTTAGCTAACTAACTTATCTTACTGTACTTTAAGATACACATTTCACGTTGTCAATAAAAACGTTTATTTCTATTTCTTAATTTTAACACTAACGTTTAATTTAACGTTAGCTAACTACAGTAATATTCTGTTTAGACTCATGGTAAAGGCCGTATTTAACCAAAGAGAGGTGCAGCCTGCACTGATGAGATTTTGAGGTACCATTAACATCAGTTAGTTAGTCCTGCTGCACACTGAGATATGCACACAACCCTGTCTCCAGAACTGTAAAGACAAGGGCACAGCAAACATGCGGTCACATTGTCTGCGAAACCTAGCCTAGCTAAATAGATTTTAAGCAATATTTAGTGTGGACAGGCTAGCTCAATGTAAGAAAGTGTTTATTGATTAAGTTATACACAGTTTACATAAAGTTACCATAAACAACCTCTTCTTCTTGTGTTGTGTTTCATAGTAGTAAAGGTATTTTTTTCTGTAGGTGGCCAAGATGTTGATAAAAGTAAAACACAGAGAGACAAAGAAATATGCAAAATTGGAAGAAGTCAGCTTTTGTGAGAGCAGGTAAGTTATGGTTTGGACTAAGTCATTAAAGAGGAAATGATCATGTTGTTAGTAACCGAGTGATGATTTTACTTCTTTATGAGAAGTTTCTCATACCAGAAAATGCAGCACTGAAAGTCACAGATGAGCAGGGTATAGAGGTGGATGAGGATGTCTTTCCTGAACTTGCAGCAGTCAAAGAGGTGTGTTTTGTCATCTATGTTTTGCAGATACACAAACAGACATTTGGAGACTTCTTTAATGTCTAGTTGAAGTCCGATGCTTGGGTCGCATGCATAGTTGGTGCGCTCGTTGGTGAGCACGTGTGGGCACAAAAAACAGGCAGGCACGTCCACAGCGACCCTTGCACTACCCATCTGATGACAAAATTTATGTCACAGGAATCTGAGCCCCAGTAGGCATAGAAACTATAATTTTTGCTTTAGTTTTGAGAATAGCAGCCTTCAAACTTAACAGTGTTTAAACTGGAAACATTTGTTTGGACTTGACTATGATTTTGTAGCCTGCGGACTACTGCAGATATAGGCTATGTAATGTTTAAAACCATAATATTTGCTATGAAACAGCGTTTTTCTAATTAACATCATCACTGAGCATATACACCTATATGTAACGATATGCTGTCTTGTTTGTCAGACACCTTTAAATGAAATAATCCTTAACTAGTGCAGGTTTCTTAACTTTCTCAAAGAATATTCAAGTTTGAAACCATAATCATGAACTTATGGTCCAAAGAATAGCTGGTCACTACCCAATGCATAACCAACTCCTTTATTTTATTCCCTTACTCTTTCTCCTATTTTCTTCTCTGCTCTCCTCTCACTCTGTCTTTAGGTCAATCATATTATTGGCATTTCTCAAAGTGCTGCACAAAATGCTGCTTCAAACACCAGCAATCAATGATTCCTTCTTTCTTTCCTCCTTCCTTCTCATTCCAAACAATAGCTGGTGTGGACAGACAATGTACAGCTGTCATCTCACCCCCCTCTTTATCCCTTGACTCCACCTCCACAAACATCTGTTGTGTCCAGTCTAGGTTTCAGCAGCGTGATGAGGGGGTGGGGTGTGATGAGGTCAAACCAATCTCTATGCAGATTTTAGTGACTTCCTGTGTCCTTCCTCCACCCTCTTCTTCCCTCTATTGATGGAGCTCCCCTGAGGGGCTTCTGGGAAAGATGTTTCATCGCTGAATGGGCCACTGTTACCAACAAGCTGTTGTGAGTCAGATTCCCACCAACTCAACCACGGTGAATGAGCCTGGGAACGTTATGTGTTCAGACACAGAGATCTAAATAACCAAGAGCATAAAAGTACACGTCAGGTTCATATACACAGAGTATGAGGGTGTGCATGAATGGCATTGGGTGCACTTTCCCTTTTATAGATTCTTTACTGCTACAAATAGTGAACCATCCCTCTAAACATAAAGTCAAACCTAGACATTTACCAGACGAGCATCAGCTACTGCCTGATGGTTAGTACAAGCAATTAAAAAAATGAGCAATAGTCAGTCATTGCTACTAAACAGGCTTTTCCCCCATCATCTTAGAAATCTCCTGGGTGTGCCACAGGATGTTTGCCACTCTATTGTACTACCAAATGTCTGAATGATCCATGTGGAGCATTTGCGGGTAGATGTTTCAAAGATTTTAAGCTTCAGTTTGACAAAAGGGAGTCAGCAACTGGTCAAAGTTAAAAAAGAAACCAAATAACATCTGTTGGATGTCAGACATAGAATTAGTGCACTGCAAACAGCTGAAAGCTGAATGCACCCACATTCAGCTGCGTCCCAGAACAGTGACCTAACCGCTGTTGGATGAACTCTAAGGACTTAGATATCAAAGTTGGGTGTTTTATGATCTCAGTTATTTCAGTTAATCCACAACTGTAGTTTAATATGATACTGCGCATTTGCTATCACAAATATAATGCTGGGCTTTCAGTTCCCAACTTCCTACCAACTATGCCTGTTTCAGTTGGTCAGTGAGTCATTTTAAAACTACTGGACTCGACTGAATTTGGACGAGACATTCAAGACGAATTCTACTAACCTTGGTTTTATGCTGCCTTTTCCTTTAACACCACACTGTGGTTGACATTTGGTAAATGGCCCGGCACTTATATAGCAGTTTTGTACTCTAACTGAACACTCAAAGCACTTTTTACTACAAGCCACATTCACCCGTTCACACAGCACTTTATTCTATGGCTTTTAGTATTTTTTCACTCTCACGTGCACACTCACACTCTGATGGTTGCATGGGGAGTCATTTGGGGTTCGGTATCTTGCCCGAGGACACTTCAGCTTTGGGACTGGAGGAGCCAGGAATTGAAACACCAGCCTTACAATTAGAGGGCGACCCACTTTACCTCCAGTGCCACATCCACCCCATTTGTGGCCAAGAGTGAACTGACTTATTTCAATTAACTTTACAGTTTTAGCATAAATTGTGTGCGAGACACAGGAGCAAATAACAAGTCAGGCGCAGAATCTCACATCAATACGGCAACTTTGTTCACACAAACCTCTAGACTGCGAGTAATGTAAGGTAAGCCTAGTTGGTATTAGCAGCTGTCGTTATTAGATGGTCAACCCACAATTATCATGACCAAATAAATTTTGCCATTTCTAAGGAAATTCAACAGAAAAAACAACTATAGTACTATTGAACCACAGCTATACAAAGCTATACAAACATGAAATCGATATTTAATTATCAAATGTGATGGCTGTTATTAATGCTGGTTTATAGTAACAATCACAATGAAGACATTTTTACACTGTGGTTATCCTCGAGGAAAGCCTGCCTGCCTGAACACCATGGAGGTGACTGCAGCAGTGAAAATTTCTAGGAATACTCCGATCAGAGCACATACAAATACACAAAGACAAACATGCAAAACTATTAGCCTATGCTTTTTAAATGAGTATGTGATATAGAGTAAGTTCTTACTTACTTAGACTTAGATCTTCCCATGCTTTATGTGGCATATCGGGCGGCAAACGAACGCCACCAGGCTCAATCAGATTAGACAGTCTTTTAGATGCTAGTTAATCCCAAAAATGAGCATGACAACAATGTAAAATAGATTATTAGAATTTTTAGTTATTGTTTTTGACTGACCGGCACCAATTTTTCCAGCATTTAGAGGCACTTGTGGGTCTTACTCCCTCCTTGTCTTCGGCACATTTTCTTTCTTTTTTTTGATCGACCATTTCACTGTGTGACTTATCTAAATGTTATCTGTAGAGAAGCAGGTATAGAGAGAGAGGCTGAAAGTGTGCTTCTTTGTGTGTCTTTATCATGCTATGTAGACTGTGGGGACAGCATGCAGTCTGTGAGTGAAAGAGTCACACCTGATTCACGGATTCTGAAAGATCCATCAACTTATTCCTGATTGCTACAATATCGCTGGTCGAGTTAAAGGCCCAGAATGACCCTCGGTCCGCTGGGTGCCCTCGGTGGTCCCGATGGGCAAGTCTGCCACTGATGAAAGATGAAGGTTTTAAGTGAACTGACTTAACTGTCTGGCTCTA
The DNA here is from genome assembly GCF_018398535.1 of Haplochromis burtoni. Classification (NCBI taxonomy): domain Eukaryota; kingdom Metazoa; phylum Chordata; class Actinopteri; order Cichliformes; family Cichlidae; genus Haplochromis; species Haplochromis burtoni. The sequence continues at coordinate 724,092 of NW_024582587.1, read as the reverse complement.
AGAGTAGAGTATAGAAAATAATGCAGCGCTTTCTCTATAAATACGAGAAAGCGGGGTGTTCGCATCAGCGCTTCAACACACGTCAGAAAAAAAGACAGTATATTACTCTTAAAGCTAGTTGTTAAAAAGAATGTTTGAAAAATATTTCCTGAAACATATTCCCATTTCTCCCAAACTGCATATATGCAGAGAGAAAAACATGAACTGAGTTGAAATCCAGATGTTTTATGAATGAGGCCTAACAAACACACATATTGTAAAGTCTGCACATCCTTCCCCATCAGCTCCCGTGGCATTCACTCATTCATAGAGGGGGCGTTTTAGTTAAACCTGCCACCTAATTAAGAGATAAATGATTGCACCACAGGCTTCTGGCTCGACTAAGCGTGATACCCTTGGTTCCCTGTCCTCCATTCGGAGCGTTGTCTTTGGTTGTAGGGACACCTAATCCCCCCTCCCTCCCTGCATTTATCTGCCTGGCTAATCAGCCGGGCCATTCACATGGAGATGGCAGCCATCCACCAAGGCTACCCAGGAAGGTTGATCCGCTCATTAGCATGACTCTTTCTTAATCAATCCCTTCTTCTCTTCTTATTTTACAGTCCCTAACTCTGCTATAGTGAGCCTTTTTTCTGATTCTTTCTTCATTTTCATTCGTCCTCTGGCTCCATTTCACTGTCTGGCTGAAAAACCGCGAAGGACCTGCCAGTTCTTGAAGCCATTCGGCTGCATCTTATGTGTCTGCCTCCAAGTCCCAGCTTGGTGGGGGTGAAGTGGAGGACAACGTGTTACATTTGAGTTAACAGGCAGCGCTGGCGGGACGTATCGCCACGGGCCCTTTATGTCGAGCAGTTGTGACTACTTAAGCAGAGCTTAAGCAATGAATGACTGGTGACAACATGGAAATGATAGCGCTGTGGATACTGGTTAGCCAGCTGTGAGGGCTGCCTGTAAATGCTGTTACTGTGTCATTTCTGCCAATGCAGCAAGCTGCTATTAGCATGTCATGAATACTGCTGCTGCTGCTAATGTCAGATGTGAATCCTGCTGGTCAGAATCCAGACACACCCCAGGTATGTATAGATGTTCGCATGCAGCTCGGTGATCAACCGCTTTGTGTGCGTCTCCCTGGCTATGTGTCCCCTGCAGAAGGTTAAAGAGGGCTTTGCTCTCTTGGTGTTGCCTGAGGACTGTGGGCTGCCAGACATGACTGACAGGGAAAGCCAGATTGTCTGACGTGTCCTCTTGTGTGACTAACCATACAACACATTCATTTGTATGTGCACACATGATCATTTATGAGCAATGGCACCTGCTGGCAAAGAGGGAATGAATAATGTGACTCTTATCTTCTTCTGTTGATAGTTCAATTAATCCGGGAGGAGAATAATGGACACGTTTTTACAGTAAAGAGAAAACAAATACGATAATTAAAGCAGAGATGCTATAAAATAATCCACTTTAAAAGGAAAGATTGTACTCTGAAAATTACGGTTCTTCACAAATGTTTGCAAATACACCCAGTAATGATCAGTGTTGGGTAAGTTACTTTAAAATAGTAACTTAGTTACATTACTAGTTACTTCTCTCAAAAGTAACTCAGTTACTTCAAGTTACTCGTTACTTTCAAAGTAACTAGTTACTAGGGAAAGTAACTTTGGTTTTACTCAGAATTCTCTTGTTAATGTGTTGCTTCCATAACTTTGCCAGTCTTCTAGCTTGCTTACTTGCCACAAGTGCACTGTGCCACCTACCAATAGAAAGGAAAAGATAATGTGCATATTTCCACGAGAGAAATCCCACGCCTGGACCGTCATTGACTGCTGCCATGATTCTAGCCTACGTCACAGCGTCATGTGCGCCTTTTACATCCAACACAAAAACTGCAGTCGTGGTGCTTTCGATTGTACTCAGAACTCGGAAATTCTGCCTTCTGAATAGGAAGATGTAGGTAACACCAGACTGCAGATGAGCTGCATACAGGGCTGGACTGGGACAGAAAATTGGCCCGGGCATTTTGACTAGAGACCGGCCCACCATTATAGGAAAAATCATAAAGCCTTTGAATGAAAATAAACACTGTTGTGACAGTGATGTACACTGTTCTGATGGTATATATGCATCAATCTATCAATCGTTTGTTGTAAGATTCAGATAATTATTTTTTAAAAGCTAGACATTTTAAATGAGAATAAGAAAGAAAAGTATTTCTTTGTGCCCCCCTCTCCCTGTTAATGCCCTACCTGCCCCCCTGGCAACACTTTGCTAGACCGCCCCTGCACAGTTACCAGCTGTCAGCTACCTAAAAAAGGATCCTGGTGTTATTTGTCTCTCAGAAACAGTTCATAACTTCCCTTCAACTCATTCATGTCACCTAAAAGGTAAACCTGTTTCTCCATCACCTGTTCAGCTCTGATGATCCAGTAAGGACATCTCCTGGTTTCATCTTCATGTTTCCCTCTCACCAGATAACCAAACCATATCATGACCAGCAGCTTTTTTGCAGCTGTGGCTCCAGCAAACATCAGCTGATACTAGAAATTAATATTAAATAAATTCTAACAACAGCTGATCAAGCTTAAACGTGCTGCTGTTGTTTAGCGCGACATCCGCTGGTTTCCTCTTTCGGCGCAAAGTGGCGATAAACAAACAAGAGAGCCGATCAGCTGATCATTGATCAGTTTCATGATTGAAGTAGAAACGGAGAGGGAGGGGGAGAATGAGAGAAGAAGAGGCAGCTGTGCAGCAAAGACACAGAATAACTCCAGCTTTGTGTCTTTTTCATTGTAGCTGAATTACGGGACAAACTGTTCCTTTTCACCTCAATAAGAAACGCGTAATATTTTCTCTGAATACCAGACGGGACGGTTGGCAACTCTAATAACTTATGAACAAAATAAAGTTCAACATCATTAACTTCATAGCACCACCCAGCTGTATAGAAACTCCGTCATGCTAGCTAGCACGCAGTACGGAAAAAGTCAGAATAACGAAAATAAACTCCACCTAAACTTGGTTCATATCTGACCCAGAGAGACTGCAGGTCATAACTTCTTACCTGAAGTTCAGTTCACACTTGGACCGGCGGCCGCCTCGGGTCTCTTTCTTCCTCCCTTTCCCTCATCCACCTGCTGGCCTCCACCACTTGCTAATGTTACTGAATCTGTGGAAGCTCCGCGATAGCCACCACACGAAGTAACGAGTAACGAGCCTATCTAAATCCCAGTAACGACTAACGCGTTCCTGATTTTGGCATAATAACTAGTTACCGTGCTCGTTACCACAATAATAACGTAGTTACTGTAACGCGTTACTTAATAACGCGTTAGTCCCAACACTGCAATGATGAAGCAAAAAAGAAAAATGCTACAAAGGACATACCTTCAATGCTAAAAGGCACTCAAATCACACAATTTTAGATATAAATTGAATGGTTCCATAGCCAGTAATTAAAAAGACACGTAAAAGCAGTATTTCAAGTAGAGCCCTCGTGTCAAAACAGTGCTCCAGACTTTATTGGCTCTGATTTGGAAGACGTGTGTTAGGAGACATTGGGATATCGATGAAGCCCAGATAATAAAGACCCTTTTCTTTATAATCTGCTGGTGCTGATACCTCAGGGTACTTCTGTTCCTCATTTAGTAGAAAGTGTCATGGGTCTCGCTTTATGTGCTCAGAGAAAAAGCTCTTTGTGTTTTTCAGCAGCTTTTAGTAAATGTGATTTTCCGTGCGAACGTGATCTTTATTGGAAATACGTCACATCTCAACAGAAAAAGGCCAGTGCACAAGAGGTTGCAGGAACTAGAATCGAGAAAAACTGACTTTAAAAGTTGCATTTTCATTGGTAAATGCTAAGGACATGGTTAAAACTACTGTAGATTACAGTGTAGAAAAAGTACTTTTATTGTTCACCATATACAGAGCTAGTTTAAAAGTTAGCTGGATACTTATATCTAGATGCGAGAGTGGAATTTTATTTTATCAGCCAAGGATACTCCTTGTGTTTTCCACGAATCTTTAAAAGTATTGGGCCCCACTTCTTTAATTCAGTGCTATTTATATAGCTCTAAATCACAACAGTCACCTCACGGTGCTTTATATTTATATTGTAAGGTAAACACCCCATAATAATAATAATAATAATAATAATAATAACAGCTCTTGATCTTTGATTTGCAGTGTTTTCAGTCCAATGACCACAGATGTACAAAATCAAGTAAGCTAGCCATGAAGGCTGTCTTTAAGAACTGTTGTGAAACAGTCGGTCAGAGTTCGCTAAATAAAAAGATACTTGATGATCAACTGTAAGTGGTTCTATTACAAAATGGAAACATTTATCAGAAACCAAAGCAACTCAGCCCCACAGTGCATAAAAGTCACCAACACTCTGCTCTCTCAGTCCTGAGTTACAAACCTCAGCATTGACACATCAGCATCAAAACTGTGTGCAAAGAGCTTTAATGGTTTTCCATGGCTCCTGCAGCTGTAATGCACAGGTACTCCAGTACATTTGTCTATATACTGTAATTCACTCTGCGTCTAGTAGCTGCTATGCCACCGAACAAGAACTAACAAAAACTGACACTGCTTCCATCACAATTCAAAAATATGTACTCTTATAATTTGTAACATATTGATTCATGAGCATGTTTTTTGTATTCGTAAATAAATGTGAAAATAATGAATAGTTATGCTTTATGGTGAGCAACAGAACAGAAGAGGCTGGGCAGAGCAGGTCGAGAGACTTTGGGGAGAAGTAAGCTAGCTGCCGTCTTTATGCTAAAGTATCAGCCTTCTATAAATTCTGCTGTGTGTATTTATATAAATGTTCATTGATCTGCTGCAGACTTCAACACTCTGAGAATGTCCGTGCCACTTTTTGTGTTTACAAAAAGCTGAAAGTTTATAACTCAGCAGGAAAAAGGATGCATCTCAACACAGTTACACAAGTACTGCAGAAGGAGGCTAATTTATGCTTGGTCTCTTTAACATATCCTGTTTATTACGACATTCTCAGAAACAATATGAAAAACAAAAGAAAGCCTAAGTGATAATCAGGTATTACCAGATGTTATTCGCTGGCAGACGGATGCTGTCTCGATTTGATAATCTAAACGACTAATTCTGACTCGCCATCTGAATTATAATTAGATTGCTCATTAAACAACAACAAAATGACTGACTGCTCTCACTAAATGTTATGCTAATCTTTACCTGTCATTGTTATTTTACTCAGTAGGCTGCTACGAATTCACACCAATTCCTCGCTTTTAGATTAATGTCAGCCTGGCAGTGGTCACGGCCTACAAACTGTTATTAAAAAATGAATGTGGCTCTAGTAAAAAGTCTTTGCTTTTGTTGCTGTCATATAATGGTGTGTGCACACATCTCCATGGGATTACATAAAAAACCCAAGCAAACACATAAGGGGTTGGTACATTTGTTTTACTGGCCTGAGACTCATATATGCCCGTCATTCATATGGGCATTCATGTAGAAAATGGTTGTGATGTAAACAAACAGGTATCTAGCATGACGGGCGAGAACAAGTTTCGGAGTTTGTGGGCAGGTGTATTATATGTGTTTGTGTTAAGTGGCTTGTCACAGTGGGCAGGCACAGCGGCAGCAGAGTAGAAGAGACTTCCAGTTGTTTACTGGGCCTGAGAAGTGTTGGGGGCGGATAAGCAGTTGTCTTCTTAATTCCTTGCTCGGAAATTGTGTTTGCTTCTCTGAAACTTCTTGTCAAAAGCCTCTCCTAACCGCCCCCTTTGGCCAGTCATGACTCTGTGATGTCGAGAGCAGGAGAGGAAAAGGAAAATTAGAGGAAAATGAGCGTGGGTAAGAGGCGAGGAAGATGAAAATGGGAAGAAGAGACGAGAAAGTTAAGAATGAGATGAAAGTTGGGGTGGGGAGATAGATAGTGAAGGCGTACGCCGCTGTATCGCTGCTATACATCCATGCAGGCATTTAACGTGTGAATGGTGGATTAGAGAAGGCAGTAAAGTAGGTTGGAGGATGAGTACTGAATTAGAACAGGACCCCTGAGAAAGAGGAGAGAGACGTGAGGGAAGGAGCTGGTGGTATGTGTGTGCGTGTGGAGTGGGGCGGGGGGGCTGAAGGAGAAAATGGGGAGACATAGAGCAGGACAGAAATAGAAGACAGGAAAAGACACTACTCAGCCTGGCGGAAGAGGAAAGACAAAAATAGAGGGAGGAGGGACAGACTGATGGCAGAAGAGGGGCTATGAAGGGGGGCAGCCATGTGAATGGAAGGAGAGAAGAGAGAGAGAATATAACCGGAATAAGAACAACTGTGAGACAAGAACAAACAATCAAGAAAATGTAAAAATGTGCTTTCTAGTTAAAGAGCATCAGTATGTATTTCTACAGATTCAGTGCCAGAAAAGTTGCCTGGAACTTAGCAGGAGGATGAGCACTGAAACCCAGTACATAAAATGCATCCTTGGGCTAAATTATTCAAGACTGGAGTTCCAGTGTTATCAGTTCTGCTCTTGGTAGTGGAGAAATGTCTTGGATTGCATTTAAACCTCATTGAGATTCAATCCCAATGCAACCTGATCGCCTCTAAATGTGGCCATAGCTAATTGCTTTCTGATTTCACTGCGGTTTGCAGGCATTTTACATCTTGCACAGGAATACAAAAAAAAAACTTAATGAGTGAAGTTTAATAAGTCTTGCAGCCAAATCAGGTGAGCTAAATATATGCGATTCCTCTGCCTATCAGGCTCCCACCTGGAGACACCTGTCCAGACAGGGTCATCACACGGGGGTATGGTAAAGATTTCATTTAAAAATGTGAAATGAAGGTGAGAATATTCTCACCTCCGCTGCTTTGATTTTTCGCAGTTCACCTTTTCTCCTTACATCATAATGAAGCAGATAGTATCGCACAATGTAATGACTGTACAATAATCAAAACAGACATTTAGATTTCATTCTGCAATTAAGTCTTAATTTAAAGGAAGGATATCATCAGGCTTGATTTTCAAAACAAAGGAATTACATCAGCCAATGTACAACCAAAACAGAAAGAAGATTGTGCTTTTTTTCCACTGTGGGTAGTTTTCCACAGGTAGCTGATATGGAGGTCATTGGAACAAGAAGAATAGGGCTGTCAAAGAAAACCTTGAAAGAAATGCAGTCATTAAATATTTAAAAAAATTCACATTGTTAAAAATTTCTGACTGTGGAAAGAAATGCAGCTGCTTGTCTCCCCGAGCTGCAAAGAATGCTAAGCTGAATTTCAGTTGGAGAAGTCGTTTGATCCAGCAGATAATGTAGCCATCCACTATCCACTCTCAATACCACAAAGTCGGGAGAGGTGTGTGGAAGAGCTGGAGGCTTTAGATACAATGTTGCTAGTGCAATGAGAGTGAGCAGTGTGGATGGATATGAACTGAACAACTGAAGATAAACAAGTGTTAAAAAAACTGCTCTATGATGTTTTTGTAACTTTTGTAAACTGGTAATGGGCAGTGTTGGTCAAGTTACTTGAAAAAAGTAATCAGTAACCAATTACTGATTACTTCCCCAAAAAAGTAATCCTGTTACTTTACTGATTACTTATTTTCAAAAGTAATTAATTACTTAGTTACTTAGTTACTTTTTAAAAACACGATTTACAACCTGAAGAGGTGATAAAGCGATAGATCTTTCAGCCCAATTCTACTTTTTCTACATAATCCATCATACAAAATGTAATCAAATGGAAAAGTCTCTTTTTAAAACTTGTTTTATCAGTTTTAATCTTTTAACTTTATGCATCAAGCAAAAATTTAATTATATGCAACATTCTCTGACTTGAATAAATTAGTTTAACATTTAAACCTATTTTCTGCACATTCCAGCACATAAAATAAAATATTTTTTGTGTTTACACTCAGTCTTTCAAATAGATGCAAGTAAAACACAGCAGAAAATAAATAAAGTCAAAGACTAGCGGTCCTGTTGCTCTATTTTCACCTGTAAAGCAGGAGTGGTAGGCGGAGGTTTACCCTGGTGCAGGTGTGCCGCGGTCAGTTGAAGAATCCGCGAGTTTCTCTGTGAGTTTCCCATTACGTCGTAGCGCACTCGGTGCTTGCTTGGAAGTTTAGGGGTTTTTTTCGCTTTAAAAAGAAGTTTTCTTCCCACGCACGATGGACGCTAATGTTTTTGTCACTTTTTACAGAATCAAACTCAAAGTAAGGTCAGTACTTCCACGCTTTAAACGCTGCACGCTCATATGTAAAAAAACATGCACATCTACAAAGTGCTGTCAATTATGTTTTACTGTTTGCCCTTTTGTCTTAATCTGACATGCGGATGGTTCAAAATCAGAATCAGAATCAGAATCAGAATACTTTATTGATCCCTGGGGGAAATTATTTTTTTGTTACAGTGCTCCATTATAAACCAACATTAACAAGACAGACAATACGCTAACTAAGAATAGTACAATATATACATACATATATATATATATATATACATAAGTCACTTATTAATAAATAGCTGGAAAAGAAACATGTGTAGTTGTAGCAGTAACCAGTGTGTTAAGTGGATGCGTTGTACAGGGAGATGGCCACAGGCAGGAAAGATTTCCTGTGTCGTTCAGTGGTGTTTTTCGGTAATCTCAGTCTCTCACTGAACGTGCTCCTGTGGGTGGGAGGTATTATCCAACATTGTCTTTATTTTGGACAACATCCGCCTCTCCGACACCACCTTGAGGGAGTCCAGCTCCATCCCCACAACATTACTGGCCTTACGGATTAGTTTATTGAGTCTGTTGGCATCTGCTACCCTCAGCCTGCTCCCCCAGCAAAAGTGTGTAGCATCAACAGTAACAGAGCTTGGAAAACCGTGGTATAGGGTGGAATCAGATAAATGAGATGTCTATTTCCACTTTTTTTAAAGGTAGTTTGAGGCAGGGCTTGAAATTGGCCAGCAGTACAACTTCCTCTATGTAAAGTATGTGACAAGTACATGCAGGCTGAGTCTAAATGGTAAATGCACTGGTTCTTATATAGCACCTTTCTACTCGGCTTGAGAACTCGAAGTGCTCTATACTACAAGCCTCGTTCACACAAGCATGTTTTTCTCGACCTAAGTGATTTTATCAAACGTTCACACTCTGATGAACCTTGGACTGGAATTGGCATCAGATCAATAGCAGCATGCCTGGATCGATACTTGGTTCCCTCTAACTTCAGTATGTAACCCACTGAATAGTGTTAAATTAATTGTTTTGCTGGAAATTGAACAAATATGGACTATAAACTGTGTCTCAACCTTTTTGTGTTGACTGCCACATTTATTCTATTTATAGCTTATAACAAAAAAACAACCGAAACTGACTGAAAGTCCTTTAGAGAAAAGCACATTTACATTTCAGGTATCCAGAAATCCAATTTCAAAACACATGAAAAGCTGAAAGGTGTGTTTTGTTGTGTTATTTGAGTATTATGGAAAATAAAAACCACAGTGATTTAGTGGTCATTGAAATCTGTTCAGAATTTGCAAATTGCTAATGATTTATCTCATACATCACGACACACAGCTCTCTCCTACATAAGCTGCCATTGTAGGTTAAAGGTATCGGTATGGATATCTGCAGTACTGGCACAGTGTTTACTTGGTATCGGATCGATGACAAAATGTACAGTATCGCACAGCATGACCCGCCACCCACACTCCAGGGCTAAAAACCAAAAAGAGCCTAAATGTAAATATGCCCCGGCTGAAGTGAAGCTTAGTTATGATTAACATCATGCTTTTTTTTTTATTGTTGTTCTTTGCTGCTTCCAATTATGTAAGCTGCCTGAGGGTATTCATTCGTTCTCTTCAACCACGCAGAAGTTGCCATGGCCTCTGTGGGCCAAGCTTTAAAGACAATTATTTTCTCTGCTGCTGTCAGTTTTCATTGGGATAGTATTTAAATAAAAGTCTCACAAGTATTCACAACTCATAAAATAGAGAATCACAGCTCAGGGTGATTTGTTTCTGTAAATCTTTATCCATATCTGTGCCTTTAATTTGGATCTATTAGGACACAATCCACAAACACATGCACTGATCTCGATTCGGTCATTTATACTTAATTGATCTGGATTATCTCTAGTCTTTACATAAACGTAACATTTTTTCATGGATGTATATTTTGTTAATCTCCTATTTTTGCACATTTTTTAACTCCTCTACTTTGCAGTTTCTCCCACAATTCACAACACAAGGAAATGCGATGTGTCTCATGAGTCATGTAAACCTTAGTGTGTTTTGCATTTATTTTTACCTGTGATGAAGAATGCTAAGCTGATTGGTTGAACTTGGCTGCTGAATTTTTTATGTGAAAATATTTGTGAACCTCTATGTATCTGTGTTGATTATTATTTTAACACATCTGCAAACGCAGGCAAAACTGAGAACGTTCCTACAGATGGATTTAAAACAAAAAATCACATATAGATCAGAGCTGTAGGGGAAGGATCTGCTGCTGCTGCTACATCCTCACTATAACGCACTGACTCTGACTTTAAATGACATTGAAAGCACATTATATTATAATATTAGCCATCATTTCTTCTTAAAGTTAAGACCAGTCAATCATCTAGTTTGTAGCAAAATGAGAAAGAGAACAGCCACCTTATGTAGATTTGATCTGATTCTAGCTGTTCAGCTATTGTTCATATTCCCTACTGGATGACCATTCATATGGATGCTTACTGTGACATTCACAATCACAGTCACGCTACTTTCCTTGAATTGTGTGCTTTGTATAGTGCAGACTAACAGAAGCGCACAAGAACAGAAATAGTTTAGTGGAGCAAAACAGGCAGAACAAAGGAAAACAATAGATCGCGCAATATGTACATCCACTTATTGAGAATAAATGATAAATTATAAGACACAAAGAAAAAACAGCCAAACAAGAAACCCCCCCAAAAATGATATGGATTATCCTGGATGACCAATATCCAAAGGACGAGGTGGATGATGGAGCTGGTCCTGTTTTGTGAGAAAGCAAATACATAAGTTCGCGAAGAAGCCTCGATGTGTTTCATCACAACACCAGTCAGCTACCTGTGGCAGCTTACCGTCACATGCTTTTAATGAGTTGTGTAAATGCTTAAATTGTTTTTGCTGACAAGGCATCTCATGCACTCTGACATGCAATGTCTGAACAATGAGCATGTTCCTGGATTTGAGCAGACACACAAACCCAAACTGTCATGGAGCTGGATACGCTGACACCTGGTATGACCATGCAAATGAATATTTAATCCTTTGTTCACAATTTGGTCACACCAGCCCGATATTGGTGACAAACCCAATGTAAGCTTTGTTTATCCATGTATTTTCAGAAAGGATTTGACAAAACCAAACAAATATTCATCCAAGTAGAACGTTTTATTTGATCTTACCTATCATGCATTTAGCTGAACAAAAGTCATTTGGAATCTGCTTGACGGTTTAAAAACCAAACAAAACCAAATGAAAATTATAAAATTGCAGTGAAGCTGACAGTATACCAGACAAATCATCTAATGAGATGCAAATCATCGTTATTGCATAACAGACACGGTTTATTTTGCTGCAACAGAAAATACCTGCAATGGTTATCTGTTGCTAATCCCGATGCGTCTTCTGTCTGAATCCTAATGGTCGGACTTGTGGGCTAACTTGAGCACATTCTCATTAACACCTCGTGCGCACGGGGCCTTATTTGGATGACTTTAATGCAGTTTTTAGGTGATACTGAATGATTAAACAGAAGTTAATGTGGTATTCTGAAAAGAAAGTCAAAACGTGTGAAACAGAGTGAAAGTTACAAGTAAAGACTGGAAGAAGGGTTTACAGATGTATACAAAAGTGTTCGGGTTTCAGTATATGAAGCTACAGACACACTTCTTTTGTTCACACTGACAGTGAGTGGCCCTTCGCAGCAGAAAGCGCAGTGCTCTTTGCTTTTAAAGCCATTAACTGTTGTTGGGGAGACAAGGTCAGACTAGGAGAGTTTGTTGCACAGCACAGCGCACAATGAACACTTAAGTGAGATTTCTGAGTGCAGGTAGAGGAACTTTACTTACACCCTTCCACTGAGAGAGGGACATTTATCTGCAGTTTCCTGCCATCGTTTTAACTCCAGGGCTTAACATACTCATACACATGCACAAAACTCCCAAAATAAAAGTGGTGGTTCCCAAAGTGGTGGTTCCCAAAAGTGGTCATCATACATCAGCGGGGGATCTCCACCAGCATTCATAACTCTTTGTGTGCAAGAAAGGCTTTAAGGTCTAGTCCACATGGGTGTTTTTTCCTCCTTTGTTCTTCTGAAGAAAAAAACCCCCAAACATGATGTCTAAACAAGTATAGTTTAAAAAAAATCTGTCCACATGGAAGAGCACAAATATAATTAATGTACTGCTAAGAGCATGCCAAACCAGCCTGTTCTCATTCCCAGGACATCAAGTACTGCAGTTTTGTGAAAGCCCCTGGCATCTCACAGATACACACAAGGTGTCCAGTTCCACAACACAGCTTGTTATAGTAATAGTGAGTCTCTTACTCCCAACTGCTCGTCACATATTGATGCTTCGGAAGGGGCATAGTTTATTTTCTACACCAAACAGAAATCTCTCCTCAAACCTTACCAGGTAGGTTTCATATCTAACGCTAACCAGTAAGTGAAAGGAAGAAGTGAGTGCAGATTAAATTTATCAGTGTATTATGAAATGCAAAACTAGGCTCACAAACTAACTGACTGACAAGCGTGTTATGTATTCACTGCCACCCATCCATTTTGGACTGGACTATATCTTAGTTGAAAAGAGGGTCAATATATTTCTATAAGTAATATTGCTGTGATCTGTTAGATAAGGCACTGACACCAGAGGGTCTTTGTGTCAGTGACACATTGGTAATATTTACAGTAAAACCCTGGGATGAGAATACATTGGCCAAATCAAAACACAGCAGTATAATCTTAATCTTAATAGTGTTGGTCAGTTAATGTTTTCAGTAGGCTACCAGCATTTCTCGCTCACCAGATCCTTAAAATAGTGTAAGACTAACTATATCTGTGTGTAAATGTTTGAAAAGTCATGACTGATTAACATTCAACACTATCCATAATTGGCTGAACTCATTTCACCTAAAGGTGCTTTATATTGTAAGATAAAGATGTTACAACAATACAGAGAAAACCCCCAAAATCAGATGATCCTCTATGGGGAAACATTTGGCGACAGTAGGAAGGAAAAACTCCCTTTAAACAGGAAATAACCTCTGAACCAGGCTCAACAATGAGCAGCAATCTGCCAAGACCGGTTGGGGGAAAGGGAAGGAAGACAGAACAAAAGACACACTGGAGGAGAGAGTCAAGTTGAATATCCTAACATTTGAAGGAGTTTTCCTAATTATCATTTTAAGTGGCAAACTGCACTAGCTAGCAGTGCTGCCTCACAGCAAGAAGGTTCTAGATTTGAATTTCTCAGCTTGGATTTCCTTGAAGTATATCAAGTGATGAAGTGTTCATTTATTCATTTGTGTTCATTTATCAGAAGTTTGTTCAAGCATGGCCAGTTAAAACATGACTGTTTAAAACATTTAACTGGTTTCCAGCAGGGCCCTGCTTGCTAAGAAGGATTATGATACTGGATAATATCAAAACTAAGTGTAAGTGTAAAAGTCAGAATGTTATTCTCAGCGTAGAGGGCCTGTATTGGCATCAGTTCAGGGCTTGACTAAACCTTTCTTAGGGCCACTGTGAAAAGCCTTGTGGAAATGGGATAAGTTATACCCCGCTGTCCACTGAGAGAAAGAAAACTTCATCAAAGGTACGGAATACAAGACTCCAATCAGCAAATGTCCTGTTGAAAGAAGGCTATCTAATCACAGTATCAGAGGACAAGTAGAGGTCTCTAAAAAACAGAAAGAAGAGAAAACAAGGGCAAACACTTGGGACCGGCTAAGAAATAATAGCAACTTCACAGTGAATTACTCAAGGAAAAAAAAGCATTTTACTGATGTACTAAAGTCTGAGATTGATGGCAGTAACAGAAAGGTTCATGTAAGGAGACAAACTGGAGAGAGAATGATACCGCAGAGTATCAAATCCAGAGTAAAACACGGTGTTGGGAAGATTTATGCCTGAGGGTATTTTGCGTACACTCTTGTTGGACGCCTTCACTGAGACGTGCTCCACCCTCCGTCTGCCTGTCTGTACATCTTTTTGGAGAAGGATTCATACTGTAACTGAATAATGATCTCAAACACACCTTGCAGCTTGCAAGAACAATTTGAAAAACCACAAAAAACCATGGAGTTCAAACTGTCTGCCACAGTTACCCGATCTCAGTCTCACTAGACAGTTATTGGGGAACTTTAAGAATCAGAAAAAAAGCACGTTGCAATAACATATCAGTTTTCAAATAAAGCCCATGCCAATGAGGGACCAACTACCATATATAAAAAAAATATTATTTTTCTCTTTGTGAATCACTATTTTGACTCTGAAGTTTAATTTTAATCTTCCAGGTACAGTCCTGTTTTATCAAACTGTTTATTTTTAGATTATAAGTTTGTTTAGCTTATTATATATCCCCTTAAAAAACTTCCCATTAAATGCAGATTGATGCAGATAAGTTCTTCACTATTAATAATTTTTTCCCTCACTGAAGCCATTTGAACTTGTGCTCTAATGGGGGTCTTTAATCAGCTGGGCTTTCTAGTAAACTTGACTTTAGCATCGAGTTTGCAGGTGCAGAAAGTAGTCAATCCTGGATCATGTACTGAATTTGCTAGAATAACATGAATAAGTCTTACCATCTGAACCCCTCAACATGTCTTAAAACCCAATTCTTTTTAGTATCTGTTATGTGGTTATGATTGGATTCAGTGTGCAATTAAAATCTCCAGCTATTACTTGTTGTCCTAATAATGTGCAGGGAGTAAAAAATACAGGAAGAAAAAGAGAAAAAAGTGATAAAAAAAAAAAAAGCTGGGTCATCCCTCAGACCTTGTAAATTTACTACCGGTAAGTTCAAATTTTTGTGGTTGATAATAGACAGCCTTCAATGATTAAATATTTATTCTTTGCATTCTGCTAATGGAGTCTATTTCTAAATTACCTCAATCTCTGATGAATCCGAGGCTTGACTAGAGCAGGAAAAAAGCTTCAAAGAGAAAAAAGTCCACAGTCCTGATTTCATTAAACCCTATAAAGGCATTCATGACGATGTGCAGCGCTATGACCCTCTCTTGCAACTCTGAAAACGCCGGGTTCAGCTTGAAGTTAGCACACTAAATCTAAAGCCTGCTCCATGCTGTGAACTGACAAGAGCGATTGTGAAGGTGGTACAAGCAAGAAAGTAAATGAACCTGTCACGCTTTTCCTTTTACTTCTGTGCATGATTTGATCTTTTTGGTATACTGTGGTCATAACTGTGGTCTATTGGTATTCTGTCGCTGTGCACCATGTGGAATGCCATTTATGTTTGACAGACATCACTTTTCATTGCCGCTTACAGTTTAAAAGAGTTGAAAGTTCTATAAATGACCACTGATTTTGACAGGTCACTGTAAACACTGGTGCTACTGCTACAGCTACATGAGGGAAAACTGGTGACAGACTGCAGCACAACCAGTTATTGCACTCATGTGCATTGATGCTCTGATCTTCTTGCCTTTGAAATGGTTGCTTCAAAGACGGGGACCAGGTCTGCGACCACTCACAGTCAGCTGTGGTCTTCAAAGCATTAACATGTGATAAAACTGGAATAAGACTGAGTCAATCTGCTATTTTTAGGTTGTGAGTAAATGGGATCAAGTTGGAAATTATTTGCAGTCTGTTTGTGTCACGGTTCAGCATGGCAAACCGTGGGGGTGTGAGGAAAAGGAGGACCCAGGCGCGGAGCTCTGTGTGCTAAGCAGTGTGTTTATTTACAGTGGTAAGGAAAATAACAGTAAACCCTCTGTGCAATCCCGACTCCCGTGACGTGTCCTCTTCCCAGTGTCAGTGTCCCTTCTCCCCGCTCCTTGGTGTCTGAGCACCCCGTGCTCGCTGTCCTCTCGTCTCCCCGCTTCTCCTGGGGAGATAACAAACAGGCAGCCGTAAGACACACACAATGCGGAAGAACAATCGTACTGACTGGCCGAGAGACTGACGTGAAGTCACGCAATGATCCCGCGTCGGAGAGAGCTCCACCACACTCTCAAGTAGCTCCGACGAGGCCTGATCAGCTGCAGGTGTGACACGGTCTTCAGGTGTGGCCAATCACCTGCCAGGGCCACACCCACACACACACAGACACATATGCAGGGAGAACAAGGGACAGCAATACAAAATACATATATTATAATACTAGTCCAAAACTGCTCAGGGTCCCTGGGTCGCTCAGACCCAGTACCCTGACAGTTTTTGAGCTTGCATTAAACAGAAATTCTTATTAACCACTTACACTCAGAGTCCAGCCAGAACCTGGTAGATCTAAAAGAGAAATTCAGAAATTCCGGATATGGTTTCTGCAGGAGAGCAATTTAACTGCAACCTGAGGCACTCGCAAACATTGTTTCTTTGTTTTTTTATAGGGATTTAACACTGTGCAAAAGTGTTAACCCATCATTTCTTTATAGTTTGCTTCCATGGAGCCAGGCATTTAATATATGTTTACTGGTCTTAAGCATTAGTTGTCCAGGATTTCTGAAGGTATTTCTTTGGTAATTGGCTGCTCCTTCATCCATTTTAGTCCAGTTCTTGTGTCTGATCATTTGTCAGAGGAATGATTTTTCTTTGTTAAGCCACTTAACATTGACCCATGAATCATTCGAACAAGGCACCTAACTCAAGGGACAACTTAGCAAAGACCTAAGTTAAAATGGAATCTTTGAGCACTTTTTAACAAGTAGCCTATCATAGAAGCATATCATTTGTTCTCATTTCTTAAGTTGAATGTATGAAAAATGTGAAAGATAAAACAGTTGGACAGGCGTAAAATAGTCCTTGGTACCAACAAGGTCATTCCCAAAGTGCTATTAACCTGGCATATCTCGACAACTGATCCATCTCCTGTTCACCGAAGCCTTATCTGAAGTGGTCTCAGTGGAAGGGTGGCTGTCAAAAAGCCATTCTTAAGGAAGGGAAATGGGGAGGAAAGGCTTAGTTTTGCCAAAATATACAAAAACTGCTCCTATGCAGTGACGCATTCAAATTTGAATTTTTTAGTCCAAACAGTTAGCATGTATAGAGGAAGTCAGATGAGAGGTACAACAGTAAAACATGGTGGAGGCTCTGTCATGCTTTGGGGCTGCATTTCAGCCAGTGTTGTTGGGGATCTTCTCAAAGTTAAAGTAACTGTGAATGCAGAAATGTAGAGATCATCCAGATTTTGGTGCACCATGCAAAAAAACAGAAACTGAAGAGCATCTGAGTAGCAAGAGCTTCATTTTTTTAGCATGAAAGTGATCCTAAACACACTGCTACTGCGGTGAAAGCATATCTGCACAAAAACACACAGCAGAACACTATCAGTCATGGATTGGTCTCCCCACAGCCTGGACCTTAACACGACTGAAGCAGTGTGGGATCATCTTAATGTAGCAAAAGACAGCCAACATCCAAAGAAGAAACTTTTTGCTAAGACTAATCTCTGCACCAATTCCCCATTTTCCTTGCAAAATGTCAAGGGTGGCTTAAGACTTTTGCACAATAACACATAACAGAATACAGCCAGTTGGCAGTCAGCTGAGTCAAGTCCACCACTGCAAAATAGATAAGATGCGCTCATTGGCACAGACTGACTCAGGCTGTTGGCAGTCTGTCTGTGTTTATAAATTGTACAGCACTTTTTGCAGCACGGTGGTGTGGTGGTTAGCACCATTGCCTCACAGCAAGAAGCTCCTGAGTTTGACGCCTTTCTGTGTGGAGTTTGCATGTTCTTCCCACTTTGCGAGGGCTCTCTCCAGGTACTCTGGCTTCCTCCCACGTTCCAGAAACATGCAGTTAGTGGGGTTAGGTTATATGGTGAATCTACATTGTGCACAGGTGTGAGTATGAGTGTGAATGGTTGTCTCTGCATCAGGCTGGTGACCTGTCCAGAGCGTACCTCGCCTCTGGCCCTACAGTAGCTGGGACAGGTTCTAGCCTGGATGGATATTTTCAAACCTGCATGCAGTCTGTCTGAGAGTGGTTGCTGTCTGTCAGAGTAGGCTTTTGATTGTCTGGAGACAGATTCCCTCCCACTTGGTGACCTGTGCAATCACCTCGCAGAGGACAAGAGTGTCACACGCTCAGCCTGCGGGCAAACACTAATTAATGCCTTCGCCGGACAACTGCTGTTCTTAATTGCAAAGATGTTGTCATATTATTTTTATTCTAGTGTGACTGAGACATTCCAGCTGAACTACCAATAACTAGTATAGCAACTTTTTTCAGTCCTACCCATCAAAATTGTGCTCACAATTCTTGCTTTACAGCCATATAGCTAATACAACTACACATGCTGGTGAGACCTCTTAGTGACAAACTGTATATAAGGTCCACACAGCAGCAACACGTCCTAATCAGCAGATATGTGTGTGCACAAGTGCCACCAGCAGACAGCAGAAGTAGAAAGCAGACAGTAACACAGCACTGCCAGTAGCATAAGGCCGCACACCATCAGCCACTTTTCAGTCGAGACACTGATGGTAATTAATACTTAGCAATGAGTTAGAGCGGGGTGATGGGGATGTATTCTCACAGGTTTTCGAGTCGTCTGTTTTATCAACATCTGCTCAACAAATCAATACGTTTGCAGAGTGGCTGCTCACTGAAATCTTTTATGATGCTGGAAATTACATTTCTGTTCTATTGATCCCTGCTATGTAGATATTTATTCACATGATTGCACACTCATGGATTGCCTTGGAAAAAAACTTTTAGCAAATTAAATTGCTTAATGTGGGTCAGTCCGGGGGTGTCTGAGGAAACAGCCCGAGAAGCCCTTTCTTCGAGACGATGGCTGGATTTACAGATGTTTAGTTTCCCTCTGCAATAGCTATCCAGATGAAAACCCTTGGGCTGTGTTTCTGCTGCATATGTGGTGCTGAAATAAAACATATCCTGATGAAAAATCAATAAAGGTTCCTTGTAAACCCTTGAATCTGTAATGTCTGTGCACTTTAAAATAACTGTGCCCCATGGCATATTTTAAAACCCTATTATTACCACAGCAGCATTTATGGAATGTGATTATTGGCGAGTGTTTTTATAAGGAAACCAGAAATAAATTGTTTCTGAGGAAAAGATGTCAAGGTGGTACATAAAAACCACTGTTACGTTGGATAACAGTGCAGTCGGAACAACTCCAGGAAACCACAGCAAGATGAAGAAACACGCAGGCACAAAGGACTCACAAGGCTTTTTCTCATCCCAAAGCAAACTGGCAACATAACTACAGAGCGGCAAAGGGAAACAAATAACGAGAATTCTGGCTGCATTTACTTGGTGAAATGTCACAATGTGCAAACACAGCAATGAAACAACTTCCTGGCAGCCACAGTAGAACAGAAGCACATAGTGTGCTGCTATTTTTTGTTTTGTTTTTTTAAAATTTGATTATGCATACTTTATTTATGCACTTTTTAAAGATACAGAATCCTGTATCTATTATTGTTTCATCTCTGGTTATTATGTCTAGCTACTTTGCTTCTGGAAATCTTAACTTTTTTGGGTTGAGGCTCCACCCACGAGGTGAATCGAGTTAAACGGTTATTTAAATCTAATAAACTGGATCGAATGTAGAGGATGAGATTAGAAATAGGCAAAGTAGGAGAGAGTAGATGCTACATAAGAACTGTTGGTATGGGTGTTAGGGGGTGCCTGAACTGTATTTTGGGCTCTTGGTACAAAGTCGAGTCATGCTGTTACCCCGAACAGACAAATTAGTGTGGGATGCTGACCCTACCCTGCCTTTAGCACATGAAGACACAACCACTTCTAAGACTTCACCAATCATCATGAGAAAACAGTCATAACGATGATTGACGGTTACACTCAAAAGGGATTTTCCCAAAGCTGAAAGGGTGTGTTTTGTATGTGTGTGAAACCATTTCTTGCATTGTTTAGCATATCTTAGAAAAGTTTCCACTTCTGTTTTTTTTTCTTCCTGATGATCTCATGTGGAAAAACTATCCGCCCCCCTGCTGATTTCTTCTATTTTTGAGTGCATCTCATTCTAAACTGCGTCAGACCCCCAAATAAAATCTTAAACAGCACAAACTAAACCTATGCTAACACTCACACCTTTGGATTAACCAGTTACTCTACCCCGTGCATGCCTTTGGACTGTGGAGGAAGCCAGAAAGAACTCATGTCAAAACATCCAAACTCCACACAGAAAGGCCCCAGCCTGGCTTTAAACCAAAGACCTTCTCGCTGTAAGGTTACAGTGCAAACCGCAGCACTACCAAATTATGAATTAAGAGATACTGCCGGAATAGAGACACACCCAGGCCTGACTCCTACTAACCCTGTGCACTCCATTTGAAGTTTCAGGAGATGAGAAGGACGGTAATTTGAACAAGATCAGTACTTACTGCCCACTCTCTGGGCTGTAAGTACTTTTAAGGGAACATTATTGTAATTTCTATATATTCATTTTATTTTCTTTGTTCTTTTGAAACATGCTTTTGAAGAACTTTGTAGTGCAGTAAAAAATTACTGACCTGAGCTTATTATATAGTATTATATACTACTACTATTACTACTATATATACTACTAACTAGGTAGCTCGTTCTCTTTCTCTTGACATCACCTTTTTTAAGGACAAAATACATTTTTTGAGTCAAAATGAAAGAAAGGCAGATGTTAAACCTAAAAGTGAGGTCAGAGGTCAACTGTGACATGATATCTGGATGCAAACTATAATGTGATATTTACAATCACCACATACAATTATTGGTTGTCAATAAAAACACACTGACCTCGAAGAAGAGGTCAGAGTGCAACATAATCCCATATTTAGAATCCAGTCTATCATTCCCTGTATGCGTCTATGTCATCGATGTAACAAATTGCAGTAAGAAACAGTTTCAAATGTTGGATGTAAGCCAGATTTTCATGGATTTTTAACATGACCACACTCTACACCTCTACAAAGTTTGATCAGAGTTTATTCAGAACTTTTCAAGCTATTGTGTTCACAGACAGAGTGAAAAAAACACACACTAGCAAAAAAAATAAATAATCAGAGGTAATAATTACAAACTCTTTCTAAGATTCTGGGACTTCCAACTTTCACATTAGAATCCCGATCTACAAATGCAGAAGACTTGGAACAATTGTAAACCTTACCAGAACTTTTCAAAATTCCTCCATGAGCAAAACAAACACTCATCTAGAAAGTGACAAACATTTCATACGTCCAAGAAACTGGAGGCCTTTCTCATGGCGGTACAGACCAATGTTCATGACTCCAAGACTTCCAAGGAAGAGTGGAGAGACAAAACCCACTGTTAACCCGAGAGACCAGCGTATAAGATATTGATGACTCTGACGAATCAAAAGCTGTAAGCACAAAACATTGTTCCTTAAGCTTGGAGGTGGCAGTGAGACTTGCCCAAAAATGAACCTCATTGAGATGCTGCAGACAAACAGGAGCTCATGCTCTCAAAACCTCCAGTGCGGCTGCACTACAGCAGTACTGCAGAGGAGGTTTGGGCCAAAATTCCCCATTAGGTTCATGGGGGAGATGCCTTTCTCAAAATGGTGTAAATCACCAGCGGACAGACGTTTTCCTTTAATAAAATATTCCTGCAGCATATTCCAGCTCTGAGAGTTTACTTGTAGTGGATGGAAACGTGAGGTGTGTGAAAATGCTGAAAAAGTATTGATTTAAATAAATGCCTTCACAAGCAGTGCAAGACGTTTGCCCAAAGCAATATATTATGCATGGCATTACTTCTATAAATAGATTCTTAAAAGTATAAGTAAGTTTGAAACTAAGCTACAGACTCAGTTTGGTCATTACCAAAAACGTGTTAATTTAATCTGCCATCTGAGAGCATCAGACTTCTTCATTCTCAGAGTTCTGTCAGTTTGAGCTATATGTTTATGTATTCCATAACCGAACATTCTGCAGATACAAACTGTGCAGTGAGCGGTACATAAAATGGCAAATGACAGCGAAAGATACCATTAAGAATAAAGATCATCTTCTATACGTTTGTATATTTTTAAAACATACGGCCACAAGTACAACTAAGATGTATTTTTTTTAAAAAACATTTTTTTTGCATCACTGAGTCTATTAATCATTGCCTTCAAGTGAGTGGTGGAATAGTTGGAGAGCAATGTGGTGGTATAGCTGATTAATATTATAGCGACCAATGAAGCATCTGCCTGACCCAGCTCAGCGCTGCCTCCGCAGCTGCTGCCATGGCAGCCGCACACTGACAAATGATAGATGCACTTAGCTGATGGGGTGTTAAGAGTTAAGAGTCCTCAAACACACACACAGGCACAGGCACGCACACACAGCTCCAGGCCCTTTGTAAGGACTGGCACACAGCTCTGTGGGGTCCCAATCACTGGCCTTCAATTTATTGAATGGCACAAGGAGAAGCCATGAGAGGCCCCCGGAGTCTGACTGATCAGAGGCCATGGTGCATTATACTCTGAGTGATCAAGGATCAGATTTTGGGGGAGAATAAGTTGATTGTGGGTCTGCCCCTCAAGAGTGCATCACGCTGCCTGCCTGCTCCACAGCTGCATTTCAAATCAGGATCAGAAACACAGACTGTCTGATATTCGCTTAAGTGCAGGCCAGATTTGAACAATCATTAAGCTTTTATTCCTAGCAATTAAGTAGGAAGTGTCAGTGTGCAAAGTCTTGAACCAGGGTGATTGATTTGCATTTGACAAAAAGTGAAAATGCCCGATCTGACAAAGTGACTCACTGTTCACTGAGGTTTGACATGTTTGTGCTGTGCGGAGGCTGTTTTGGCAAGATTATAGTTATATAAATGTTTCAGATCATGCTGAACTTAAGGCAGTGGGTTATAATGCAAATGTATAACTTGATCCTTCCCTTTAGATTAGAGCGGAGACAGACTGGTAGCTGAGAAAACGTTGGAATATTTTAATACAATTAATTATTCCTCTTCATTTGGGCTTAAGAATGAACTTTGTTCATTGAAGGGAGCAGTGGTCTACAACTGATGGAGGAATTTGAAGATCCAGTGTTATTGTTATTCATACCGAAGACTAAAACATCAGGAGCTCTCAATGCCTGCTGCTTCTTCTGCTAATCTTTTCCTGGAGTCAGAGCGAACAGCTGAACAAATTCAGAATTTGTTTGGTAAAATTGCTTTATCCCTGGCCAATATATGCACGGTATTATTTCTAGGAAAGCTGGCAATTTGCATGTTTTCTTGCTTACTATTAATTCTTGTAGCCTGATAAGCCCACTTTTGCATATGGTTATGAGTAAACACCCAACAGGACCATAAGCCTGCGAATTCAGGTGCTCTGAAGGGATTCGATTAAATCAATAGCTCATTTTGTACGTCAGCTCTGGATAATCATGAAAAGGAAATTTGTTGCGAGGATGTGTGGGAAATGAGGATGTGCGATCGTCCTATTGTGGCTTTGAGGGAAACATGACACTGATGTTCACAGTCGCTGTTATTGCAGCATGGGCATGAATAGCGCCAAATCGGTCGTGTGATTTACTGCGATACCAAACTTCGCTGAAAACTGTTTTTATTGAAAGTTTCACAGATGTGCAGCCAAACAAGGCAAAAGGTAAGATCAAAGGGAAATTAAGGCAAGGACAAGATTGAAAAAAATGAGAGAGCTTAATTCACAGAGCAGAAGAGAAGAAAAGGACCTCTATGTTGTGTGCAAGAATGAATAAAAGATCAGTGGCAGGATCAAACTTTAATCACTGGTACAAGTTTGATCTGTTTTATTCTTTCTTTCGTAAAATGTTTCAAAAAAACATACACAGCACAAATGTCCATTTTTAATGGACACACGCACGCGCACACACACACACACACACACACACACACACACACGCACGCACGCACACACACACACACACACACACACACACACACACAAAATGCACGCAGAGGTTTATGAGCATTAAAAATGGTTGAGCTGCACGAGTTGAGTGCTTGCAAGATGGCTAAGTGCATGGCTGCCTTAGATATTTAAGTACTACAAATTGGAACCGATGTTTCCTCTAAGCTGACAGTACATGCCATTAACCTTGTGTCTTCACTTTCTCATCGTTTGTGCTTTGTCCTCTCACGCCCTGTACCTTTTGCTTGTGTCTGCTTCTGGAGCTCCAGCATCTTGTCGAGCACCTCTTGTTGTGCTTCTGCTTCGAATCTGGCCTGAAGGCAGTTTCACAGTTTGGGGGTTACAGCCTCTAATGCCCATACTAGTACTGGCACAACTCTGGACTTCACTTTTCATATCTTTTCCACTTGTGTCTACAGTCCTGGTATGCCTTAACATATCCATGCACCTTCTGAATTTACTGTTAGACAGATTTATTGATGAATGCCAGATTTAGACTGTGCATAAATATAGACTTAAAAGAAACAATTATATCACCCATTAGCCTGTACTGGGGTTGAACTGAAGCATAGAGAATGGAGAATGGCTTTCTGGTAGAAGTCACGTTTTCTTTCTGAAGCCAGGATCTTCCAAATATAGGAAGTTTGCAGCACATGAATATCTGACACCTGGTTAGACCTCATTCGTGTATTAGCTAAAGGCAACTCTGCATTGTAAACATTCTACTTAATGCTAAGAGAGCACATAAAGTGCATATTAAATGGAAGAAACCTCCAACAGAATCAGTGTCAGGGAGGAGCAGTCATTTGCCACTACTGGTTGGGGGTGAGGAGAGCAGAGGTGGGAAGTAATGAAGTACAAAAACTTTGTTAGTGTACTTAAGTATAATGTCTGTTTTTTTCTGACTAATTTTACTTTTAGTCCCTAAATTTTTAAACAACTATCTGTACTTTGTACTCCTTACATTTTCAAAGCAGGCTCGTTACTTTTGGTTTAATGCGTTTGGAGGGAGTTATTGTTTGTCACCGCAGATCTTCATGAAATCGATTTGAGCCTAAACAGAAAAACATGAAAGGCAGTCATTTTCTCTTATCAATCACCAGGAGATGTTGCATAAAGACAGATGGTGTGTGCCAAAGTCACGGTTTAAGTGTTTTTTTTGTTTTTTGGCACAACACTGGAACGACTGCAGGTGTCGGTAAGTTGCGGAATTTCAGCATCTAGCTAGCGCTACAAAAGAGGAGCGAGCACAAAGGGAGCGACTTTTTTAAAGTAGTAGGTAATTTCAAATGCAACATTTCTATGAGCTCAACAAACATCAGTGAACACAAACTGTTTGTGTGCTGTTTGTTGAACAGTGTGTTGATAGCTAAAGGTCCAGCTGCTGTATTTCACAGGGAGAGAAAATAAAGAGAACTAACTTCTCTTAGAGATGGAGAAAGCTAAGAAAGAGGACAGGAGAGGAAGAAGAGAGGTTCGATTTAAGGTAAGGACTGCTCAGGGGGATTTGATAAAGTGGAAATTAAAAGCTTCCATGTAAGTATTCATGTTTTTAAACCAGATAATGGGTCTGTACACATGACAAGTTTTTATCATATTGTGAAACATGCTACAAATCAAACTGAGGTAGACTGTGTTATTTAAAGATTGCATGAATGATTCCTCTGCAGGTTAGTGCAGGATAAACAGGTTAGTTTGCTGTACTGTGATGGATCTAAGGTAAAGAACAGTGTGTGACTGATACATATTAGCTGTTCTCATGCTAGGTTACATAAAAGGTAGCAGAGATTAATATGAATTTAGGTGATGATGCTTATTCACCGAATTCCACCTTCATACCACCTTTATACCATTTAGAAAAAACACAGCATAAACAGTGTACTGTCAGTGTAGAGGATGGACAACTCATGAAACATCTGCTGACATCTGGTTGAAAGAGCAGCAGATCAGCTGATCACAGCCTGCACACAAACAAAAACCTGCTGGAGCTCTCAGTAGAAATTATTGTGACTTGTGATGCTTTTCCCCACACTGAGCCATTGCAACCAATTTTAGGGTTTCCCCCATCTGCTGAATCCACTTTAACCCCTGACTATATATATTTTCCTATTTAGAAGCAACGTCAACTTCTACAATGTAGGCAACAGAAAAGAGATTTTTTAAATTTTCATTCTTTCTGAGTATAATTAAAATAAAATCATCTACTGATGTTATTTTATCGTAACGTTCATATAGCACAAGGTTCAGTTAGCTTGGCACAAAAATAAAAACCTCCTCCAACTTCCTCCTTTTTACTTTCTTGCTTTGAGTACATTTCAGACCCTGTACTTTTTTACTTTTAATGGGTAAAAGTGTACTTCTTATACTTCTTGTCTGTACTTTTACTTAGGTACAGTCTGTTCTTTTGCCAACTCTGGAGGGGAGGGAGACATTTTGGTGAATCCAAAACCAAATGCAACAAGTGAAGGAAAACCAAAACTGCCTGCAGAAATGACTGCCTGATGCAGGCCAAAGTGATACCAACGACAAACTTATAGTAATTATAACAATACTTCAAAGAAATCTGAATCCAATAAATTCATCCAAACTCCTTGTTAATCTCTCCCGACCAGGACGCCACGCCTCTGTTTGAGGCCCCATTATCTGCTCAGGTAGACCTAGTTATCTGAGAATGGTAGTAAAAGAAGAAAACGTGAAGCCCCGGTACAGTGCCTTGTGGAACTACAAGTTGCTGTACATTGACTTCCACTCTTAATAAGTGTTTATCCTCTTAATAAGTGTTTATCCCGTAATAATCTGTAATAATAAGCATCTCTACAACAGGGCAGAGAAATTATAATGAATGATGAATTGTTAAAAAAACAATGATGGTTTAGTTCTTTGTGTATCACATGTGTTCCTGTTTTCTACACTGACTCCCTGAAACAGTATGTGCTATTAATTAATTCACATATTATTTTTCTCTACGATTTTCTCTCGATTGACCACCTACTCCGGGTGGTCACATCCTTTCCCAGCATCCCTGTGAAAGGCAGAGAACACTCTGTTCTGTACTGTCTGCATTTACATGACTGTCATTACTGTGAATAATCAGAATTATGTAACATTCAATTAAAACAAGAATGAGGTAACATTTCAATATAGAGATTAATTTGCAGCACATCAGGAGGAGACTTCCAGATTTAAACTGTTGATAAATCATATATTAGATTTTTGGCATTACTTCATGTGGGGTTAATGCCCGATTAAGGGGATGAGCATATAATCCTTTAGCCATATGACTCGCCGGCTTGGCCATGATCACTCTAATTCTGCGAGGAGGTTTAAGCGCTGCTGGTGGCTATGCTTGCATCATAGTCAGAAGCTTCAGGCGGAGGGCTGCAGGTGGGGCAAATTAGGTTAATAATGAGCAGACTGATTAGTGATTAGCTCATTAGTGGGTAAGAAACCAGAGTTTTGGGTTTGTGTGACTGGATTATGTGAGCTGGGAGGGAGTCGCCTCTTGAACTTTAAGCTGATGAAACTGAAATGGTTAGGCTTGTGACTTTCTTACACTTCTTCATCAATTACCATCTTTATAGTAATTAACACAATGATAATGATGCCTGTGTCTGATTACAACTGAGATATAAGTGTATCTATGAGCATTCTGCGACCAATTTAATAAAATGTAAGATAATCATGTCATGCTGATTCTATGATGGATAAAATCAGTGAATATCAGCGGTACCAGGTTGGACCTTCTTTTGTTGTCAGAACTTTAAACACTTAAATGATGCTCAGTTGATATTAAGGGGAACAAAGTGATTCATCTAAAGATTCATCTGAATAAGAAACATTTTCCAAACTTCTCTTGCTCTGTTGCCCAGGTTTGGTGATCCTCCATGAAATATAGGCCTGGTTTCCTTTTCTTAGCTGACAGGACTGGCACCCGGTGTGGTCTTCTGCTGTTTGTAACCCATCTGCTTCAACGTTTGATGTGTTGCGTTTTCAGGGATGCTCTTCTGCATACCTTTGTTGTAAGTAATGGTTTTCTGAGTTATTGAGGCCTTCTCTCAGGTAAAAAGCCAGCTTTTACCTCAACACCTATGTGAGATTTAAAGATCACTGTACCTCCATTAGCATCAGGGAAACGCCCTATAAATGAATGTGTTGGTGTTTAATCCCTCCAGTAAAGGGCCATAGAGTTACAGTATCATTCGGTGTCCTAGCAGCTTCCTAAAACTATTTATTTAGATTTTTCCATGTCTGGTTAACTACCTTAGTGGCTACAGAGTAGTGACTGCAATTTTCCTACTTTCATTGGACATTTTAGTCCTTGTTTTGTTTAAAAAGGCTGTGTAGGCTTTTCCAATCATTGGAAAGTGTTTTTCTACTGTTTTTTTAATCCACAGGATTAGCCCCCACCGAAGGGACATTTGTCGCTCAATGCTAGAAAAAATGTTTGGCGTATAGATGGCATAGGACGGTATTCCTATCATACCTATGATTTTAGCTCAAATGTACATTGAAAGAACAGCATCAAAACTTTTCAGTTAGTGAGGATGACTCGTTTTGTAAGCCCTTTACAGCAGCCTTGTTTTGACACATGATACCCAGAAATGTCAAAAAGTCAGCCTGGACAAAGTTTTCAATCAATTAGTTCACATTAGCCAAGTTAGCTATGGTCACATTTAATCAAATCCGTGCCATTTCCCATCACATCATTTAGTTAAAAGAGAACATCCATGTCCTGTCAGGCTAGTCTCCAGTGTCCCACTCACTGATTTATGACTCATGGAAATCTCCCTACCATCTGAGCACAGCCATTCCAACCCCATCATCCAGCTGAGGTCCAGCCAACTGCACCACCTGCTTGAGAGCAACCCCCCCATACCAATGTAAAACAGGCTGAACACGGGGGGTTTACCCTAACATGAGTACAGGCTTCAATAACAGTCAGTGCAGAGACTCAGCCCTCTCTATCCCCAGTTTCTTCAGCTACACTAAAAAGGACGCTCTTATGAAAGAGAGACATTAGAAACATAGTAAAACATAGTCCCAGGCTACACAGATGTTGCAACAGTGAGCACGTTTTGAAGAATTGCTCACTGACTAAGCCCTGTTCAAGCCAAATGATACCACAGAGTAGATGCTAACATTTTTAACACAAGATAGTAAACAGACTGGTTTTTATATATTGCTTTACTACTCTACCTGACAACTTCATTCACTTTTTAAAAATAGGATTTTGTACATAAGCCCTTTCTGTTTAACCACAATAGATGTAACTGGGAGCATCTTAGGGTTAGTATGTTGCCCAAGGAAATTTGGCATGCAGACTGGAGCTGTCAGGGATCAAACGACCAACCTTCCAATTAGCAGATGACTTGATCTACGTCCTGAGCTACAGCCACCCCACAATGACGTTACATTAAAAACAAGACAAAACAGACCCAGACTTTAGAGCGAATTCAGCTGTTGTATTATTCTCTTTTTTCATGACTCTCTGGCTCTTCTTCAGCTTATTTCTAAGCAACTGGGGACCAAGAAGTAGAGCAGATCACCCATCTGTTGGAGGGTCAGCAGATACTGAACACAAAAACTACCCCAATAATATATAGATGATAGGATAAAGTGCTGTGATGGATGTGTTTCTGTGTGTGTGCAAGCTGCTTTCAGTGTGAAGCTTTTTTTTAGTGTGTGGTCTATAAGAGACAGTAGGGAGCTACATAAAAGGCATCCATTTACCATTCAATTTACTTTCTCTGTGTTAACCAAGACAATGACATAATCGGTGAATGGCTACAGTTTGGCAGAGACATCACTGAGTCTTGAAAACAAACCATTCAAATCCCATCCCATTTTATGAAGCAGAGGCTCAATGGCTAGAGAGCAGAGAGTACCAAAGAGAGGGCAGCTCTAGCTGACTCCCTCTGAACAATAAGAGAGCACTTAGACCTCTACTCAAAACACTCACAGAACCTGAGTTTTGGTTATTAAACCTATAGGTTGAACCAAAGGCAGATAGTCTGCTACGGAAACTCACTTTCAACCTTGTGAAAAGTCTACTTTTCATGAGGACAAGACCTCCACATAATCTCAAATTTTACATTCACCTCCTGGGCTGAACCTTGGACAGGATGTTGCTTTTAACCGTCTTTAACACCACCCCCTCTCCTTTGTTTGGTACATTAGTAAAGAACAACCTCCTGCAGCTAAGAAGCGCTTTCTTCTCTCCAGTCACTTTGTTATCACCTTCAAAAGGTCTTCACCTGAAACAGACATGGTTGTAAAAGTCAACTACAAAGAGGTTATCAGAGGTATGCAGTCCAGAGATAGAAAAACCAAGCCTACAGCTTTGTGTCCATACCAAAGAAGAAAAAGTTACTTACTTGTAGTGCAACATTCAGCAGGATGGCCAGAGTCGACTTTTTAGATTTCAGGGAGTCTACAGTTAAAAACCTTTGATCTGCTGTTGTTGTCCACCACCTGAGTCTGGAGGTTCTGCATAGGGGTGGTTGCATCTTGAATGCCATAACAAATGAACAGTGGCCACTGTTGTTTAATCTGTGCAAATCTATGATTTACCTAAATCCCACCACTGTTGGACACAGGCAAAAATGACATTTTCTCTGTGTAATTCAAAAATCTATTCATAAATATATTCATAAGCTCCTCTAAAACCCTTTTCATTAAGCAGGAAAGCGTTGGCAATGCTAATACTCGCTTAAGAAACAAGCATTTATAATAAAAGCACACACAAGTCACGTTCCCGCCTCCAGTTGCTTTCATTTTCTATATAACTCTGTGTCTTCCTGCTTTTGTCAGTTATATCAGGTTAAACAGAGAACCTCTTTTGAGATCCCATCTGGCTCAGTTGGAGTTCAGAGTGCCTATTTTGAAATCACATGTGGTGAGAAAAGAGCTTAAGGAAAATAAGAAGAGAAAAGGGCGAACAGGAAGAGAGAAGAGGTTTTTCTTGTTCTTCTTTAAGCTCCTCCCTTCAGGGGTCGCCACAGAGGATCATATGCCTCCATCTCACCCGGTCCTTAGATTCTCGCTCTGTCACAGCAACCTAAAGATTCATTAAATCCATGAATCTTCTTTGTGGTCTTCCTCTTTTCCTCCTGCCTTGAAACTGCATCTTAAACATCCATTCTGGCTCATATCCTTCTGTCAAAATTCACCTCTGACACTCATCTCCACTCACTCCACCCTGCCAGATCTCTCTTCCTCACCTCTGTGGTGCACCAACTATGGTTGACGCCAGGTGTTAAAGCTCATCCACTATCACCATCTCTTCTCTTCACTTCTCTCCCTCTCATTCATGCATGTATTTTCTCTCTCTTCTGCTGACGTTCATTCCTTTCCTTCCCAGAGCATACCTCCACCTTCAGATTCTCTCTACCTCCTACCTACTCTCAGTTCAGATCACAGTGTTGTCTACGAACATGATAGTCCACAAAGACTTACGAATAACCTCATCTGCCGCTCCACCCATCACCATTGGAAACAAGAAGGGGTATAATTACATTCAGTTAAATTTTATTTTTATTATATAGCACCAAATCACAACAGTC
This sequence comes from Haplochromis burtoni, assembly GCF_018398535.1. Lineage (NCBI taxonomy): Eukaryota > Metazoa > Chordata > Actinopteri > Cichliformes > Cichlidae > Haplochromis > Haplochromis burtoni. The sequence continues at coordinate 692,466 of NW_024582587.1, read as the reverse complement.
GCCTCAAGGAGCTTTATGTTGTCAGGTAGACCCTAGAGTAATACATACAGAGAAAAACCCAACAATCATATGACCCCCTGTGAGCAAGCACTTTGGTGACAGTGGGAAGGAAAAACTCCCCTTTTATCAGGAAGAAACCAAGGCAGAACCAAGGCTCAGGGAGGGGCGGGGCCACCTGCCACGACCGGGGTGAGAGAAGGAAGACCGGATAAAAGACATGCTGTGAAAGAGAGACAGAGGTTAATAACAGATATGATTCAGTGCAGAGAGGTCTATTAACACATAGTGAGTGAGAAAGGTGACTGAAGAAGAAAAACTCAATGCATCATGGGAATCCCCCAGCAGCCTATTGCAGCATAACTCAGGGAGGATTCAGGGTCACCTGGTCCAGCCCTAACTATATGCTTTATCAAAAAGGAAAGTTTTAAGCTTAATCTTGAAAGTAGAGATTGTGTCTGTCTCCCGAATCCAAACTGGAAGCTGGTTCCATAGAAGAGGGGCCTGAAAACTGAAGGCTCTGCCTCCCATTCTACTTTTAAATACTCTAGGAACAACAAGTAGGCCTGCAGTGTGAGAGCGAAGTGCTCTAATGGGGTGATATGGTCATTAAGATAAGATGATCAGAGCTGATCTCTGATGTAATCCTGCCTCTACCTGGAACCATTCTGTCACCCGTACCACTCACCAATGTCTCTCGTACTCTTACACACTTCTTGGCACTCCTGACTTCTTCCTGCAGAACCTCAGTTCACCTCCTGCTAGTTTATCACGTTTTCTCTTGAGCCACAAAGACATGATGCAACTCCTTCTTCTTTGCTTTTACAGTACTACTTTTTTACTCACTTCTGTTCTTAACCTAGCTTCACCAACTCTTTTCTATACCTTCATGGTATCTCCATGGTTTGGCTCATCAACTCTTAACCCTTCTACACTTCACTCTTCCTCTTGAATATCGGTACTAGTACTCTTCTTACTTCTTCAGGCATCCTCTCACTCTCCAGGATTGTGCTAAACAATCTGGTTAAAAACTCCACTGCCTTCTCTCCTAATAAATCTCCATGTCTCGACAGGTATGTCATCTGAGCTTTCCACTCTTTATCCTCTCTGTAGCTTCCCTCACTTACTCCTGACCGATCCTTTGCACTTTCTAATTTGCTAATTGTTCTCCATCTGCCTTCCCCTGTCGCATTTTGTTCATTCATGAGCTCCTCAGTGTACTGCTTCCATCTTCTCGACACACCTTTCTTCACTTGTTAGGGAATTCCTATTGCTAAGGAAGAGAGAAAAACAAGATCCTTTGTTTGGATATCAGTGACAGTAATTACTTGTGTACTTATTTTAGGAATCAGGCTTTAAGTCCAATAAATTCCTGTCAGTAACTATTCTCCAAGGTTTCCTGATGTTTTTGTTAGGTGCCCAGCTGACTCACCAAGAAGTTTAAGGCCTGGTAAGTAATTGTGTGCTTTCACACACCTGCCTCCATCAGCTCCCTATAGTAACCGTTCTGTTATCAGCAGGAGAGTACCAGCTCTGCAGGTCTTCCTGTGTCAGTGTGAAAACACTTTGTGACTCAGCTGAGGATTTTCAAGCTTTTATCCCTTTAGTTACTTCAGTGTTTTCAGAAATTCTGAATTTTTCCTCTTATCTGAAGGAGTCATCTTTGTCTTCAGTTAAATACTCCCACTCTGGTAAATTATCAGTTCTCCTCATTCTTGATAATCATTTGATGTAGCTGTTGCCTTCTTCTGCTTCCATGTTCAGTCTTTTTGTCTAGTTATTATTATTATTTTTACTTTTTTTGTATGTCTGTCAGTCTCTCTGTGGTCTTTTGTCAACTCGCCCATCTCCCACTTCACCACCAGAGACTGCAGGGTATCCCAGCCTGGATCAGTTGCAGTCCTGTTTAGTCCAGGCAAAGCAGGGGACGATCAAGCGCCGCTCCACACATCATGGTCTGAAATGTAGCAACAACCACGTAGTTATACTTTGAATGTTAGGCCTAAGACACACCTGTGTCGCACGATCTGATATCCTCGTGTTGGTGTTGTTCCCAGATCATCATACTAAATGTTGTTCCAGGATCAACATTGCAAGTGACGAATCAGAATGTTGTGATGTCATACTTTTGCGACTTCGGGAAAAACCGGCGTAAAACAAAAAACTGTACTTAAGCTGCGAGAAACCGCCTCTGTCCGCCGATCAACGGACCCTGACCCTAACCCTAACCCTTTAATAAACAGTAAGCAGAATTGATATTGTCCTTGCAACATTGGAATTTCATAAATGCACGAATGGCTTGGCGTGCAAAAGAATAACTTCACAACAATGTGATTGGTCACTTGCAATGTTGAACCTGGAACAACATTTTCATGATGGTCTGGGAACAACACCAACACGAGGATATCAGATCATCCCATCTGTGTCAGCAGGTTGGATTTACTACCCAAAGAAACTTCTTTTATTGCGGAGATAAGTCATGACAGCTAAGCAGTTAGTTTATCCAGCACTTTAGTTTTTTTCTTTTTTTCTATTATGCATGAGACAGACTGAGCTGGAAGACACAGAGATGTACAGATACGCTTTGTCAAATATCTGTCAACAGTAAAGTTAACTTTATCAATTAACATTAAAGTTGCTTTAATCAAATCCAGTGTTGTGTAAATACAGAATTTAAGCCAAAGACACAGCATATTAGTCAGGTGTGACTTTTCAAACCCAACAGCTACTGCATCCATCAGAAAATACTCTCAAGGACATTGAAGAGTTTGCAACCGTATCATCCATTAAAAAAAGAGCCTCAATTTCTACACAAAAGAATGAAGTGTGGGATTTGCTTACAGAGATAAAAGCATGAACTCCATTGGCCTCAAGTAAAATCCTCCAACGTTCTTGTCTCAAGAGGTATTAAACCTCCTCACAGGCCTTCAGTTTTGTCTTTACACTGTCAGCTGTCCCATGACGTTCACATGTTGTCATTCCTTTCACATAACATGCCCTTTACTTAGTAAAACTGATAACAATTGATAAAAGTCCTGTGAACCCATTCTGTTTTTTGGTGAAAAAAAAAAGTAGTACACTCCAGCCATCATTTCTTTCATCATTCACGCTGTCCTCATATTTAAAGTGTTCTTTGTTCTGTCAAATACACAGCGCTGGAGTTTTTAATCAACTTAAATCCAGCCTCATAGACTCCCTTCATCCAAACCCCTCCAAACTCAAGAGCTGAGCTCAGAAAAGAGTCTCCAATGTCCGTTGGTGCATAACAACACCTGTCCTTTCTTTCTCATATATGGGTTTTAGGAATAAGAAAGAAATATAAAAACTCTTAGAATAAGTTTAGAGGATTGCATCAGAAAGCAGGGTGGAGTTATTTCTGCAGTGAGGAGGATGTTTTCTGGCAAGAGTGTACTTATGTAAATCCTTTAGATCATACAGACCTTAAGGCGGTGGGTTAGAGGGCAATATTATCATTTGATACTGCCCCGTGTAGTCACGGTGCACGGGTAAACAAATCGATTTTCTTTTTATTTATGCATATTAATATAGGGAGGATTTGTTAATTTGTGTCAGGATTGTTGCCTAATTCAGATACTTCACTGGAGTCAAAGTGAAGAGCTGAACAAAGTTTCTTTCGTCCAGTGGAGTGCCTGAGGCATTTTCTTGAGAATCACTTCCTTCTTTTTTAAGTCATTCCTCTCTGTGTCTGGAGGAAATGGAAGGACCATCAGTATGCACTTTGGAGAAGTACACCGGGGAAGGCAGTAGGCTGCTAAGAAGAGTTGAGTGCTGAAGAAGGGTGTTTACTGATCAGAGGATTAGGGCAGAGGCAGGTAGAGAGATAAAAGAGATGACAAGCAGGGGTCTCTGAGAATGATTAGACTGCCACCATGCCAAAAGGGAAAATGGGAACCATGGCCAATAAGAAATGACAAAGAGAGAGAGAGAGGTGGAATAAGATAAACAGGAGACGGGGAGGCGGGAAAAGAAGTGAGGGGACGCTGACAGAAACACAACAAGTCTGGAGGAAGGAGTGGATGAAAGACGACAAAAAAAGAGAAGCCCAGTGTGAGAAAGAATAAATAGGAGAGAGAAAGAGACAGAGTGAGGTGTCAAGGTGGAGGAGAGCAGAGCCGCCATTTGTTGTTTTTCCACTCGGTTCTTGCCAAACACCAGGCGCTGCGGTCACCTTTCCGACACACTTTCCTGTTATGCCAATATGTCCTCCAGACACATAATTGTGGAGGATGAAAAGACGGATTGTGGGCTGGTTTTTAGGTCATACAAACTCTCCTTTGCTTGCTTGCTGAGGTCAGAAACCCTCCACATCCCATCTGTCATTTTGTCAGCAGAGGTCTAACCTTAAGGACAGTTAGTCTGCAGAAGACTTTGGCTGCAAAAAATCTGGATCTTTTTTAAGAACTGCTGTCACAATTACTGCAAGAAAGTGCTCAATGATACCTTTGTTGGGTATGCTAGGACTTGAAATACTTAGGACATCTTTTTCTGCTGTGCCTAGCCTGTTTGGGAAAATAGCTATTCAAGTTGCTTCTTACATCAAGACCTGGGTGATGGAAGTGCTTTAGCTGAATGACTGCAATCTATGTGCATGTTGTAAAAGTTAAAAATGGCCAGTGTTTCAGCCAGCCTGAGGCCATGGCTTGTAAAATGTTTTGTCAGGGAATAAAATAAGAGGTTTTCTTCAATTGGAGCCTTCTGGCACCTTAATCAATTCATTATAAAAACCAAGACAACTTGCACTCACAGCTGGGCTATATGCCATTCCAATAGCACCGACAGACTGTGTGCAAAACCCCCACAAGAACCATTAGCTGTCATTTACGTCCAAGTGGAACAAATCTTAAAACTAATTAAGCTGCGCCCCCATGAAAAGAACGTGAAGGCAAATTTTGCCATTGGGAGAATTGAGAATCGATGGCTGACAATTTCCGAAGTCTTGTCCTGAATTCATGATGTGGGCGTGTGCAGCGGGTTGCAGAATCAATCACGGCAAATTGAGTCCTGCGTAAACACGGTTAGAGCGATTGACCAAAACAGAGTAATTCAGACGGAGGGGAGCCAAGCCAACCTTATTGGCGGCACACTCCATTCCTTTTTTGGAGCTCTTGCCAAGGGAGAGGGACAGTCTGTGCCACTTTGAAGAGGTTAGCACGGTCTGCAAATGCTGACATCCAAATGAAATGAGAAGCTGGAGATGCGCACACGCAAACACACACACACATATACTGCAAGCAGGTGCGTGATGGGAAATGCAGGTGCACAATGCAGTATTGTGACATCACGTTAAGCACAAGTAACAGCTCTAACAAGGCAGGCGCTTACACTACCACACACATATAGACGGAATGAAGCCAATTACTAAAAGATGTCATATCTCTTCTTATGGCTTCCCGGGGCATTCAAAGAAGAAAAAAAAGAAATGGAAAATTGAGCTGTTGTAAAAGTCAAAACAGCTGCTAAAACCGGCACCTGTCACAGGTGGTAGGAGTTAATTGCAACAGTAACATAAAATTTCAAGCAGCATCTGGCATTTTTTTTCTTCTTTTAGTATTTGCTGTGACATTTGGATGACAGCGTCCTTTCAAACAGTTGGCTCGAACCATTTAATCAAGTTTAGAACTACATGCAGGTTGGGGTTTTTTTTTCCTCACGATGTCCACATTTTGTAGCACAAAGTTGAATTGATGTCTGCGTCCTGGAATCGGACAGCCTCATTAGCCTAAACTGGAGCTTGATGAGCAAGGTATGGCTGCAGTTCCTTTTCTAATTTTACTCAGTGATGCTGTCTTTTGTTTGGGTTGCGCTGATTGAAGGCAGATTGCAATTTCATCAACAAAACCATCTGGGGGATAAGACCAAATATAATAACAGGCGTTAAAGAGCCTATTATCTGTGACCATCTGTGACCTGTGTGTGTAATAACCAGGACTGTCAGTTAGCTACATCCTGCCTAAAATGATGATCGTATTGGAGTGGCTGATACGTCGCTATGAATGTGTGCCTGACAAGGCCACAGTTGTCAAAAGGTGTATTAATCCTGAACAGAAATTCTAAGAATAAACACAGAAACAAGTAAAAAATCCAAGAAAAGGTACGTACTGTTCCTCCCACAGTGCATCAGTGCTGCAGGCCATTGGCTCAACCACGCTGTGCCATTAAAACTGGCGTAGTGGCAGATTGCTGCTAAACCTAGGTGATGCCTGAAAAGAATACTTCACTACAGCATGATCAACTGTTATATTAATACCACACCAGCTTTTGCTGCTACTGCAAGCCAGAACTCTCGAGTCACATTAATTACAGATTTTGGACAAACCTTACTTTGGTTTCAAATTTGAATTCTAAGCAGAAAAAATAAATAAATAAATCCAAATGTCCACTTGATGCTGATAAAAGTACTCACTCTGCATAATCAGAGAGTTGGGTATTTCAGCCAGTACTCCAGCGCAATTACAAAATTATGCTGTTGACATAGTAACATCAACAACATGAAATGGTATAGACTCTCTCACTGAGCACAGCCAGCCTTTTTTTTTCTTTTCTGAGCAACCGTATGTCCTCTGTGTCTGCTCCATTTGTTGGTTGACACTGTGACCATTGCAGATTGCCTTCATGTTATTGTTGCCTATAAATTAAAGCTTTAAGAAGACACTCGAAATGGAATTCAACTAAAACAATCAGCATCACCTAATGACAGTCCAGCATTTCTCTCTGCTTTGCACATTAGTGGCATGAAGGGTCAGATTCTCTATGCTTAACATCCAAGCAGATTCTGATGCTCTGGAAAACTTCAATTATTTATTTAACATGAACTAAGTGGTGTTTCTAAATTGGTCATAGGTGTGGATGTAGGATATGTCTCTCTGTCGATATTAAAATATCGATAGTATTGATACCAACCGTGGTACTGGTATCGGCTCAATACTAACATGATAGGATTGAGACCTTGTTTCTACTGGTTCTGCATTTACTTGGTATCAGATTGATTCTTAAATTTCCAGTACTGCACAGCATTATTAGTTAGGCCTCTGTGGACTGATGGCCTGTGCAGGGTGCACACACCGCCTCCACATGCAAACCTAACAGTTTGAAGACAAACTGAAGGTTTGTTGCTTTTTTTCTCCTTTTGTTTTTTAAACTCCACTTATTTCTCAAATAAACACTCAAAACCACATTTTCTCTGTAGCCCAAAACTGCAGCATGCATGCCAAGGTTTGGTAACGAGGTTTCGAGATAAGAGCTAGACCTACAGCTCAGGAATTTTGGGTAAGCATTATTCCCCTCATTCAATGTCAACTTTACACTTTTTGCCGTTATAATCATGCAGCAACTGCAGAGAATTTCTATGATCAGCAACCACCTGAAGGCAGTCGCTGACAACCAGCTGCTTCCATCTGACCTTCTGTTTTGATTTAACTACACTTCTCACACTTGTTGTAGTTGACTGTAGGAAAAGGATGCTGGATCCATGGAGGATGTCCTGTTATAAATCTTTAATTATCATCCTTAAGCAATCAGCTTAAATCAGCAGGATGGGCAAGCTGCCTTCTGTATAAGAAAAAAAAAAAAGGGCATTAGTTCCATTTCACTTGCATTTCTTTTGTGAAGAATAAAAAAGGCAGCTTTTCTCTTCTAAAATTCAGTGTCATTAATCAGTTTAGCCAATGAGTTCAATTCTCTGTTATTCATACAGGATAATCCATCTAGGTGAATTAAAGACAATTTTGGTACAATGGCATTAGGAGCAAGAGTAGGGCTCTCCCCGGAGGCAATATCTGAAGCGACCATTTCTGTTGAATCTGACCTCAATCGAGCGATAACGAAAAAGAAAAAACGTTTTTGAAAAACTTTGAAAAAAATCCATCCATCCATCCATTCGCTTCCGCTTATCCTTTTCAGGGTTGCGGGGGGCGCTGGAGCCTATCCCAGCTGCCATAGCTGGACTGGCCATCGGGCATACCGGGCATTCATTTGCCCGGTGGGCAACTAAAGGTTCACTGTATTGTTGTACACACAAATCAAAAGCTTGTGGAATAAACAACAAAGAAAGCACACAGACTCAAACAAAAATGCCTACTGGAAACAAAGAATTCAAAACTTCAAACACCAAAATACAAAAACCTTAGACAGAAAAATAAACTGAAATGGACGAAACCACTGACAGGTGAGAGGAAGAAACAGCAGTTGAAAGAAAGTATAAAAAAGTAAAAGATTTTTTCCCCCTCATACCCAGAGGCCGATAGCTTAGCTTTAAGATAATTTGCTAATGATAGAGCGATCTAGATTTTAGCAATTCCTGCAGCACAAGCTAGGAATGGGGAGGGGTGTTTGCTATACCCTGCACTCTACAGTCTACACAAAGAAAGTAACACAGAACGGACGAGGGAATCAAAAATGAAGGTTTTTTCATTGATGTTGTCGTTGTTTTGATAATAGCAGTAGAAGTTGGAGTTGGTATCTTTTTAATGCCGGTAGTATACTGTAATATGTCAATAACATATTCAATATGCCAATACTCATAGCTGGACTGGCCATCGGGCATACCGGGCATTTGCC
>NW_024582587.1:633765-667025 GCF_018398535.1 Haplochromis burtoni | reverse complement strand
AAAAAAATCTGAAAAAGAAGGAGATGCCGATTTTATGAAAGTTGCTTTTTTTGTTGTTGTTTAGCAAAATTGTGAAGAAAACATACCAGGTAAGACTATTTTGTGTTAAAGACAGCAAACAAAAAAGCTCACAATTGCAGTATCCAGGTTCAAACAGTCAGCTGGGTCAGTAATGACCTAATCTGTTGTCTCCCTAATAGTGAAGATGTTTCAGTGGAATACAATAACAGTCACCCTCTAAAGAGAATATTTATGCTTTACATATTTTTATTTAGTAATTTATTTGTTGGCAAAGTAAAGTTTATCTATTGCTTTTCTACATCTAAACGTGTGTGCGCTCACGAAACAAGTTGGCGCTCTGCTTGCACATTAATTGTCACCTCTACACTCATACAGGAGAAGGATTATGAATGCTGAGCTCGCTCCACAGATCGACGTACAGAAGTGGTTCTGCCGACTGCCACCGAAAGCCTGAGAAGAGGAAGCAGAATGATAGCGAGAGAATAAGCAAGGCGAGGAAGAAAACAGATGTATGTGTGAAACTTAGATTAAACATAGTATTACATTCTGCCTGCTTCATTTCCTTTTCAACATCTGATGGCTAAAAGCAGGGGTGTCAAACATAAGGCCCAGAGGCCAAAATTGGGCCTGCAAAGACTCTAATCCGGCCCACTGGATAACTTTGTAAGACGTGAGGGAGGATATCAATTTTGGACTTTTAACTGTGTTTTCATATGTTTCACAGCTTTTCCTGCTGATAAAGATCTCCACCCACAGCCATTCAAAATGTAACAATTAAATAATAGAAAAAATCCTGTTTTTTCATGATCTGCTATTGAAATGTCTTTTTTTTTTTTAATTGTCCACAATAAAAGGTCGAGTGGTACAGGAGCGCAACAAAGGGTTAAAAGGAAAGTGACCCTGCCCACAGTCCCCAAAGCCATATCCAGAAGCCAATTTAAAGGTTAAGGTGGTTTTATTGCTACCAAAATGAAAGCTTTAATTTTGGGGTGAACAAAGGCCAAAAATAACAAACAAAACAAGCTATTCCAAAAAGGGAGGCGCTACCTAAACCCTGAGTGAAACAAAGACAAACAAAAGACAAGCACTACTAACTCTAACTCCCTAATTGAGTAAACAAGAGGGAAAAAAAAGTACAAAAAATAATAAGGCAGTTCACCCCTTCTGCTTCAGTGCCTATAAGTGAAACGTATCTACACACTATAAACAAAGCTTAATGATTCTCTGAAGTCTGTCACAGCTGGTTTGGAGGCCAAGAACAGATCTGCTGCTGCTGTCAGTTGCTGACAACTGCTGGAAAGGGGTTTTTAAAACAGCCACTTGATGATGGAACCAATCAGCAGCTGCTAGCTCTCCAATCGGGAAGGACCTGCAGAGACTCGTAAAGGCACAGAACACACACAGAACAAAATCCAGCCAGAGTGATCCAAAATAAGGCCAGGGCTGTAACAGCATGAAGAAAAACTGAAATTCACTGATGAAATTGCACTTTTTTCCCTTATATCACAATATCCCAGAAGCGTGTAGTTAAGTTCTTTAAACTGACAGAACGGGACTTTTTTTGTCCAGCTCATCTGAGATCAAAGTGGAGTTTTATGTGGTCCTTGATGTAAAATACGTTCAACATCCCTGTTTTAAAGCTTTCAGTAATACTTGTTTACTTTGTAGAAACATTGTTGTTGTTACTTTCACTGAGGCACAAAGCTCCACATAATAATTAGAACAAGTCTGTATTGTTCTGTGATATGAACAATTCTGTAAAGCTCAATGCCTTGTATGCTGGATTGAAGACAGGAAAAAGGCCTTAACCGGCAAATCATAGATTTGAGCAGAGAGCTCTCTAACTGAAGAAACCATGTGGGTGTGTGTCTTCATATAAACGCTGACAGGCTCCAAAACACTGCTAAAGTCGCACAAAGTTTGAGCAGAGCACTGTGCTTTGTTTTTGGCTTTCATATCCTCTGGTCCTCCAGTTGATAGACGGTATCAAACACCCACCAACACGATACTCACACAGCACATCAGATTTGCATTAACAGCCAGCACAACAGAGATCTCTGTAGCTGACAGTGGACCACTGATTAGCGCAGATAATGAAACAACACAGGAGATGACTGCTTGAAGAGAAGTGGTTCATCCTCCCCACAGGGATCACACCCACAGCTCTCCAAACATTAATTGGCGATGCAACCTTGGGTGCACTGAGAAAAACAGTTCTAGCTTGTTACCATAATTCATAATTAGTTTTTCTTTTCTTTCTTTTTTTTTTTTGCATCTTGGAATAAGACTACGAAGATAATGAATGAATAGTAGTCTTCTCACGTAATCCCAATGATCCCTGCTGGCTTGTTAAATGTATGACTGGTTCATAAACAATGGCAGCATTGAAGGAAGCAGTTTATAAAATTTGGTCCACACTTCGATCTGGTTTTGGTTTTGCTTGACCAAATGTCAGGGACCTCCCTCGTACGCTGGTGTTCGCAGCAGCTGGAAGTTGCCTGTAAATAAATAACCTTTGATGGGTCAAAGGAGGGAATGAAAGTGAGTTTATATGATGATCAATAATGGGGCTGCTTTCAGTTTTCAGGCTAAAATGAATGCGTTTGTGAAACACAAACCAAAAAAGCACAGAGGCTGCTCTGAATGCAACAAGATAATGCTTCTTTCAGGGTCACAGGGGCCTTAAGGGGTTATTCAGCACTAGCATCAGCGCATAACCACAAAACCCTTAAATTTAAATGAGAAAGAAACTGAGCTAGCGAGGATGCTTTTTTTTTTTTTTAAAGCTCATAGTTGTAGCACAAATGTTGCCTTTCTCAGTGGCTTTATTGACAGCTTGGCAATTATAAATTGTTGTTTACATTCCAAACAAGCAAGATCCCGTCTCTGTAATCCTTTTGAATCGCAAAGCAAAGATCTGTAGCTTCTACCTTTGTTCTCCAGCATCCATCATCCTAACAATGTACAAAATTCAGATCTGAGCCAGAGAAACGCTCCTTCTTGGCGTCATAAGGGTACAAAATAATTCTGTGAACACTGAAGTTTACTTTTTTTGTTGGCTCTTTAGATAAGTAAGGCAACATGGAAATGTAAGACTGCAGTGCTGAAACTGTCACATCTCACCTCTAATAAAGCACAGTTCTGCCTTTGACTAGTCTGGCGCAGAACTGAGGTGAGCTGCGCTGTCAATATGCTTCGCAGATGAGCCCATTAGCTCGTTGCTACTGTCAGCACCAGTATGATAAGTAGAGCTGACTGCTTTTGGCCTTCAAAGCTCTGCGTGGACTTGTAGTTTTTTTTTTTATCTGACAGATTTGCCTCCTCCTTTGGAAAAAGCGTGTGGATGCTTTTCTCAACATGTCTGTGTGCTTGTTCCTGTTGTATTGGAAACAGCCCACCCCTGGTGTAGCTCTCTCCCACAGTTCATCAGTGAGAAACCGTTGGCCTACAAGGCAGCATGAAGAGGGCTAATGGATAGATTGTGCGACTTGCCTCCAGACAAAAGAGACAGACAGCCGCACTGAAAGCAAATCCAGAGAGCCCACTGAGTCGCAGATGCACAACTTGTTCTTGTGATATGATATGCTATGCAGAACTGGACCAATCGTGCATGTCAGGACTGAAGTCAGTTGTTCACCAAATACATTCGCATGTATTGTGTGATAAAATAGTGCAGCACACTGTGGGATATGGGATAACAAGCATAAGTATAGGAAAGCATAAAACAAAGCATGTATGAGTTCAGCTTATCATTGTATAGTCATTCACTAGCTGGGCCCACGTCCTCATTTTAGGTTTGACAGCGTTTTAGTAGGTAAAGGTGAATGCTTGGACATGAAGCTGAGCTGCGGTTTGGGGAAGGCCTCGAAGGGGACTGGCGACGGCTCCCGGGCCTGGCAGGTACCCATGTACTAAATAGGAGTGAAGAAGTTGAAGAATTGAGAACAAGGAAGGAAGGAGGGTGTGGCACGTAAATGAGAATGAATAGTTTGCAGAACTGGGGGGAACCTATATAGATGACTGAAATTCCGATACATAATCTCCAAGTGTTGGGAAGGTTACTTGTAAAATGTATTTGTAACACACCCCAAGCAAGAGCGCGGCTGACAGATTATGTCTGGTTCTGAAAATGACAGGTAGTGTGTTTCCTCTCCGTGGTGTACTTTTGTTACAAGAGGGTGCCTTAAGTTTAGGAAACAACAAAGCCGACAGCTACTCCAGGATGTGGCGAGCTAAGCTAGCTCCTACTCTCGATCGTAACACATTTCAACGAGCAAAACAGACGAATACAGATCTCAGCAAAATGAACTGCTGGTTGGGTTTTACCCTTATTTGTCATGTAAATTATGTGGACCACATGTGTGGCCTTATTACTTACTAACCTGAAAAAAACAGATATATCATGAGATGGACGACAGGTAGTGTGTTTCCTCTCTCGCTTCTGCCAGATCTGAAGACGAGCAGTAGCGTCACACTAAACCAGCGGTCCCCAACCCCTGGGCCTCGGACCGGTACCGGTCCGTGAGAGTTAAGGCTCAGGTGTGAAATGTATGGTTTTCAGGGGGTTTTTTTCGGTTTTGAGCGTTATTTTGTTATCGTTTTTATCGTTGGGTCTTTTCACGTGTGTTATGAATAAATCTTCTTTTTTCGGTACTGGTACTAGTTTTATTTTGTTGTATTTATCCGCGACACCTTAAAGGCCGGTCCGTGAAAATATTGTCGGGCATAAACCGGTCCGTGGCGCAAAAAAGGTTGGAGACCGCTGCACTAAACCATCTCACTAGGGCGGAAGTGCCCCCTTGTGGCGTAACTAGGGATCACACCACATGTTGGATCTCCAACAAAAATCACAAGATTAACCCCTTAGCAGTCCTATTAGTCCCCTAAACCATCCAATGTCCCGTGGGCGGTACGTCCGACTGCTAACAGTTTAAGGCCCTTCCTTAACAAAACTACACCTAAAAGCTTATACAATATACAAAAATTAAATCACATAATGTGACCACACATTACATATTCAACTACAGATTACAGAATACATGCCCCAAAATGTACTTTTTAACGTATTCTGTTACGTTACTCAGTGAGAGTAACGTAACAGAATACTTTAGATTGCTTAATATATTATCGAGATTTTTACAACTACATGAATGTACTATTGCTGTGTGATTTATTACTATTACTGAAGGTTATTTGCCATACCAATACCAACTAGATTTTTAAATCTTAATTTAAATGAGTAACAGTAGGGTGGACATTAGGTAAGGCTACACTTTTAGCAGCGATCTTGTATAGAAAACTATTCCGCGCATATATAAAACAGGTCCGCGGCTCCGGACCGTAATAAAGGGACCTCTGGCTTATACGTTGGGTTCTATTTTGGGCTCGTAGCCGAAAACTAGCTTTACTTTGTTGTCTGGGTCAACTTTGCTAGCGAGAGACAGAGAGAGGCGTTGAAAGGCTGCTCCAACGGAACTTATTGTTTCGTGTTTTCCTCCGAAAAAAATCACACAAAATATTTCTTCACGTTATTATGCGGACCACATAATGAGGTGGCATGGGCCGCGAGATTGAGACACAGGCACTAGAGCCTCTTAATGCGCGTTTTGTTTGGGTTTCCACTGGAGTGGAATTACCAAAAATTCAGAGGGCATAGCCTAACATATGAAACAGGAACAGACCGCCGTGTAATCTCTTTATTTCAACAAAGTAACTGTATTCTGAATACCACCTTTTAAAACGGTAACTGTAACGGAATACAGTTACTCATATTTTGTATTTTAAATATGTAATCGCGGTACATCTATTCCATTAGTCTCCAACACTGTGTATAGTATGGTATAATTCAGAGCCCCATACATATACTATACTAGTCCAAGTAGTAAATTGATTGCTTATTAAACTTTACTTAGTAGTTATTTATACCTTACCTTAATAACGATTGTAATAACTATTAATGGGTAAATATATAATAAAAAATAATACTTGTTAAAGTCCTTATAAATCTAATTCAAACCAGGTGCAGGTGTTTCCCGTCAGGATGCTCTCGATGGTGCAGGAGTACCATTACAAGTGGGCAGTTGAAGTAATAAGTAGCTTCTTAGCGATAGTCATTCAGGAGAGACTCGGAGTAGAGCTTTTCCTCCACGTCGAAAGGAGCCAGGTGATGTGGTCACCTCCTACATGAGGTGTCTGGGGTAGACCCTGGACACCATCATGCACAACCGGCCCCGGATAAGTGGAAGAAAATCGATGAATGGATGATTTATAGTTTTGTTATGATTTTAAATTTGAACTTTTTCCTGAGAAAATGCTGGAACATTGTTTATTTAACTAACAGTCCTGCAGATAGGCTCACACTGCTCCTGGCCATCCAGAAAGCTGAGTGTAGAGATACCTCATTTTTTTTTTTTTTATTGTCGCAGGCACTGCAGTGAGTGGCAGCACTGCCAGTGTCAGTATGGAACATGTCTGGTTGTCGGATAAAATTGAGCTGAGTAACATCAAGTACCCCCACAGCAGCCACCTAGCCAACAAGGTGGCAACTATGGAAACGCTGTGGATAGCAACCTAGCAGCCTTAAAATGAAATTTTCAAATATCAGTGACGGGATCGCCCACTAGTATGTTGATTGTAGATGAGACCTTTTTTTCCACATGGATTAAACAATAAATATAGTGAAATGACTTGCCATATATTCTTGTGTGGCCACTAATATACCTGTGAATGAACACTGGAATAGAAGCTTGTAATGTAGTGCAATAGTATTGTATAGATCACAGTAAAAGCCAGCATTGTTCTTTTCCTAGCTACCTGTACCTATAAGTGCAGAATACCGCAGCATAAAATACTGCTATTCAGTTTTAAACAAAATGCAATATATGCCAAGCCTACCATACTATAATATACAATAGAATTACTGTATAAAGGACTAACAGTCAGTAAACGAATAAGGCCTCAGCTCTTGAACTTGGGAGTGAAGCAGAAATCGTTTTGCTTTGCAGCACTCTGCTTTCTCTCAGAGCTCCCTGCTGCCACTCGTCTCATATCTCGACTGGAGATAGACTACACAAACAAAGTCTGCACCTTACGCACACCATGGCACACTACACATGCATATAGAAGAAAAAGCTTCTCTCTAAAGGACGCCTAATTGGTTTTTATTGACTTTAGCAGCAGCAACAGATATTGTGTGATAGTGTAATGACAAAAGATTAGCTCCTCATGCGAGGCTGGGTAATAACAGCTGAGGTGGAGAGCAGTTTCACAGAAAGCCATCACACCAGATAAGCGCTGTAAGCAATGTGATTATGTGGATAGTAGCGTAATCTGAGCCCTATTAATATGTTTAATTGTAACAATTTGCAACAGCCCTATGATTGCTTGCCAATCCTGAAGTGCTAAACTAGAATCTCTGCAGGCATATATATATATATATATATATATATATATATATATATATATATATTGGCATGCTAATAAACCATACATTGTAAAGGAATTTAAAATTCAATCAGGTTGAGGCACAGGGGTGCTAAATGCCTCCTGGAATATGGAAAGCATCTCTATCTCTGGCTTCTCTCTGCCAAATAGGCTCTCTGTAGGCTCTGTTAGAAAAATTCCCATCTTCTCGCCTCATCTCCCTTTCACCTTCTCTTTTCACGCTCTTTGTTATCACTTCTTGTTTTTCCTCGGCGCAGCTCTTCCATTTCTCATTTTATCCATTTAATATTAACAACCTTGTTACTCTCTTGTTCCCCAGTCTCCCAGTGCACTTCAACGCCCCCACATCCCCCATCATATTCCTTCTCCTTGCCATCAGATATGGGCTCACAGTGAAGAAAAGCCCGTCCTGACTTCAAACGCCTCCCTGTCTATTTGTCTCCACCCCGTCTCAACTGGGAGGGAAGCACAGCCATAGAAATCAACTCAAGCCCCCACACTCCCCTTCCACACCTCTTCTTCCCACCCCACCACCACTTGTGTCTGCTTCTTACTTTCTCCTCCTATCGATCCCCCCCCTCGTCCTTCCTCGCTACCTCTGTGTTCCTGTTTGCATCCTTTTACCTCCACATTTTCTTTCCTTTGTCATCATCTCTTACCCAATGAGGTAAAATGTTTAAATATTGCCTGTAGTGGTAGATCTATTTGTCCCTGTGTGTGTGAAAGACAAGCTACTTACGTCACTGTTCTCTGACTAAATTGTGTTTTGCTCTGATTTGTTTAGATCTCTGCATGACAATTTGAATTAAGCCTACCATCAAGGTGACGTGGCGTGAATATAAATCACAGTTTCAGTGTGCAGGAGAAAAAAAATCACTCCTTAGTGGAGAAGAGATTATTGGAAGCTTATGAAAAGGAGGACAATTAGGATGTGTTTAGAAAGCACCCATGAGCGCCATCAAGGAGATGTGTTTTTGTTTTGTTCTCACTTGTCTTTGTCTTACCGAGGCATCAGCCTGGCAGCCTTTGTATACGTTTGCATGTTTTAGGGTCTCCGATGAAGTGCGAAGACTGGCAATGATGCAATCAGAAGAAACCTTTCACAAGGGGACCAGAAGCGCTGCCCCGCCAACTATCACTGACATCTCCAAATGCAGAATCTAGATGTCTTTGCACCACTCAAACTTGATGCAAACTGCCTACGAGTTCATGCCTGGACTGCCTAGACACACACACACGCACGCACACACACACACACACACACACACACACACACATGCACGCACACACACACACACATGAAAAGGATATAGTGTGTGTGTATTAATATTTTTTTCGTGTCATCATAGGGTGGTATGAGGACATTTGAGAAACAGTTTTTTAACAACTAAAAACCCTGAAAAACCTAAACTCTTTGGATGGACTAAATCTACAATTATCGTCTTTTCCAAATTCAATCCTTGATGTTGTAATCCTTTGATGGCAATGCTACAATATTCCCATGGATTATTTCTGTTATTTGTGGTATGTGAGTCCGTATGTGCGTGCTTAGGAGATTCTAAGGCAAAACTCTGCGTGAGTGCAGCTTTTTGTTTTGTTGTTTCCAAATTGTAGCCCATGATGCAAGTCCAGATGTACATTACCATTACACTATACACCTGTATATAAAGATCTGAATGATTGGCTAATTTAGTTTAAGTATTTTGTATGCACTCAGTTACCCCAAAAATAATCCTTTTAGAAACTTTTTTCAAAGGGGATCCCAGTGGAATTACAACATCAAAGACCATCAAAGACCATCCTGACTGACTGCAAGGTTAATAAGGAGAAAAGTGATTACTGTCTTGTTTTCACTTTCATTATCTTCCATCTGACCTAAAGGCTGTAAAGCCTGTAACACCACTTGTCGATATGTGTTTGATATGGTGACAGAGGTAAGGCATATGCTGGTGGAGAAGCAAACACTCACTTAGCCCTCAGATGTCATGCTTGGTCCAAATGGTGCAAATGGACTTTGAAACGTGCATTCTTCTTTGTGTAAAGGACCTTTAAATTTGGTAATTTTTTTTACGTTTGTTTGAAAGGTACTTCGGTTTTATTTTGAAATCCATGCTTTTATTTCGAAACCGTTAAAGGGCTTGTTAGTAACGTTTGTTTTAGGATATGGTAAATAAAGTGAAAAATATGTATGTTTTCTTTGCCAATTAGTACCTGGCTGACAGTGGCACAATTTTGTTAATGTTTCCTTTAACAGAATAAGTTACGTGCAATCAAAATGTTGTTTAATAGAGTTTATGTGTTGTCAACCTTGACCTTTATGTGTAGTTGTAAGTTAGTGACGTGATATAATGAATTAAGTGATGTAAATTTGATGCTATATGTGAGCAGGAGAAATTTGTTTCCTTGATATTTTGATGTTATGGTAGTAATATTGTTGGTTTTGTTTTGCTCCTAGCTCTTACGGTGTCTTCACTGAATGTTTCAATAAAAACTTTTCCAATAAAACCTCTGTGAAGCATCAGTATAAGAGACCATCATTCAGCCAGGGATGCTACACTTTGGGCTGAGATGTGTCCTGACAATTTTGCCCTTCCGTTTGGTTTGTCTCATGTACATTTATATTTTAAAAATTTACAGTTACATTTTGTGTGATCTTCATTTTTCAGACAAGTGGCTCAGTGTTTCAAACATGGCTGATTTTCAAGTCAGTGCAAGAAATACAGAGGGTGGTAAGGGCCTGTTAAAGTACAGGCAAGACAGTGTAATGTGAGTCAGAAACCATGGATATAACAGAAAAACACAAAAACCTAAATTCAAAGTCATCAAGCAAAAGCAAATAAATATAAGAAAGACAAAAGAAATGTTCTTACAATGACTGAAGGGGAACTAAGGTGTGTAATACACATAGATAATATAGATATCTACATACAGCATAAAGGAAACACCAGGGGTGAAAAACCCACCTAAACATGATCAAGGCAAAAAGACAGGAACCAAAATTAAAGAAGGGACAAATCAGGAAGCAAATAAACAGCAAAACACAGAGTCAATACTTGACAACATACAATATACAATGGAACACTAGAGAGGCTAAATTTAAAACTGAAGCACAAAAAAAGCACATACAAACTAATATTAAAATCTTTGACAGAAACTAGAGTACAAAACCAGAACTAAAGTCTAAAGACCCCAAATATTAAACCAAATACTACAAAACTCTAAATGCTGGATCAAAGACCCAGGATGATGACAGGAGGAAAGGGCTGAACTGCTTTTGCTAAGATATGTCTTAGTAAGCAGGACCGAGCAGTTACATACATAATTTTCATTAATCACAGATTTCCTGTGTGTCAGAGACTGACTTTACTACTATGACTTTGGTAGCTGTCATAGTCTGCACTACTTTGTTGTGGTTTGGAGTCTGTCCCTCCTCTGAGTCCATGTTGTGGGATGGGCAGGCGTTCCCTTCACCCTGCGGGATGGAGTCTTGGTTCCCACTCTGTGGCCGGGTCCACCTGTTTCTCATCAGCTTCAGCGAGTAATCGCTCTTTGCCAGGTAGTCTACTCCTGTTGAGTGTTAAATCTGTTCACTACTGTTGTTTCTATGTAGCTTATTTTCCTCTGCCCCAAGATTTCAGTTGCCCTGTTTGTGGTATAAACCTCATTGACTAAAGAGCACATTACCTACCTTCTCAGCCTACCTTCCTCTGCAGAGCTGGTGCTCTTCTCCTGCAAACTCCTACCAGAACTGCTTGCCTGCCTGCTCCACTGGAAATCACTCCTCCAAAAAACACAAAAAACAACAGAAACAGACCAGCGGCTCCCCCTAAAACAAGGACTCGTTCACTCTACCATTAAGTGAAAGACTTTCAGCAGTCCTGGCCTTCTTCCCTGTGGACCAAACAGTCGGCTCCAGTTCCCTTGTAATACTTCTTGTTAGGAATAAAGACTCTTGTGACCGCTGTCGCTATTGCGTCTGCATTTGAATCCACCATTTTGCTTTGGCCTGAGTGGCCCGTAACAGTAGTAGTAGCAATATCACGATTAAAGCTTTCTATAAAATTATAAAATAAAAACCATAATCCTATGACAATATTAAGCCTCTGCATCATTTTTAATTGTTCAAAACATGCTTGCTATATTATTATTGCTAGCTGTGAAATTCTCCTGCAGACAGGTCAGTTAAAGAGTTGGGACTGCTCTGGTAGGTCTGACTAGTACAGCTATGAGCTGCTATCCTCCCGCACAGAAGAGGAAATCTGATGAACTCAGGTCTTTCGAGATGCACACCACACACAGTATATATTCTTTTTCTTTTCTCAACCTGGCGTTCTTCAGTGAAACTGGTCAAAAGCTTTTGCAACTTTTTTCAGACACACAGCAGTTTGTTGGAGCCACACTGTCACTTCACTATCTACTAACTCTGGATAAAATTATTGGCCTCTTTGACTTTGTGAACCTTTACTGTGTGCTGCTGAGAAGGTCATGCACAGTTGGTATTAAAAATGCTTTTCTCTGGAAACAACTGCAGCAGACAGGGTTGATTGGAGCAGTGTGAGTGAACCCAAACATACAAGCTGAGTGAAAACTAAACAAACTCTACAGCACTGTGACAAGCTACAACGGTAGCTCTTGGTGACTGTATACACATAGTTGTTCAGTCTTTTGTAAACAATGGGCTAAAGTTGGTAATTATAGAAAAACAATAGCAGTTGTCATAGTGTCAAAGATAAATGTACAAGGTCTGCAATATATACTCAGTTTACGTAAAAGATACCAAATCACGCCAGTCACCTCAAAACAGATGCTTTATATTGCAAAGATCCTGCAATAATACAGAGAAAAACCCGCAACAATCAGGCAAGCTACTATGCGCAGCCACTTGGTGACAGTGGGAAAGACAATCTCCCTTTTAACAGGAAGAAACCTTGGAGAGAACCAGCCGTAATGCAATTAAATCATTATTACTGTTATAGATGGAGGATTTGCATTTTTTATTACTTGTTTGCCATCAAAATTCAATCAAGTGGTGAATCTTAATGTGCAAAGTAACATTTTTTTCTCCTCTTCAGCAGTTTAGTAGAATTATAAAGTACCATCAAAGAGAATAACTAAAATAAAGTATACAGGAAATGAGCTTTTCCCCATGATTAAGCACAGCATTTGAATAAAAGCCCCTTGGTTTCGTGTCTGAAAGAGGACGATGGGCACTTTTGTGCAAGAAGTCACAAAAGTAACCTTAAATTTCCATATCACTTTTGGCAGTCTCAGCTGCACGTAGTGCCATTAGCAGATGGGCACATACAAAATCACTATCCTGCATGCTTTACTACCAGTGGCTCTCCTGTCAGTCATGGTCTTTGGCATGTCTGATGGAAGCTGTGAGGAACATTAACACAAGGAAGATCCAACATCTGAATGACAGAATGCTGTCACTCCCACAGACTAATGAAGCCGGTGATGTTACGCATCCAATGCCACAGCAGGGCTTAAATGTATGAATCTATGCAGCTGCATTTGCTCTTCCACACTTTGTGGTGCTTAGATATTAAGCCAACAGAAAGTTTTGGGGCTTTTTTCAGCTTTATTTTAACCTCATCTGTTTTGTTTGCACCGATGAATGTGATACCATGTTTCTTTTCCTTTCATGTAAAATTAAAACTGTGCGTGATTGCAGATAGAAGGATCCATTCTCATGTATGTGAGATTGCTCATTTGAGAGCTATTGTTCTGCATTTAGTCTCTATGGAAACAAACACCATAACATGTGAACTGTTATTTATTTATTTAATTTATTTTTTGTCCTTTTCAGTCAAGGTGAGAACACAGTCTCATCATCACCCACATGATTCTTTTGTCAGGGCTATGCGAGCTCCCACAGCAGTGATTGCCATTTTTAATAGGCAGCATGATAAGAAGCCGTCTATTTATTAAGAGAACTGATGGAGAATTTGAGACCTAAAATGAACACAGATATGCACTGTTATGTTCTGTCGAGCTTCGAGACTAACTACAGACTGTGGGCACTGCTAGCTGCTTCTGATACAGAAATGTAAGTAAAGAGGACCTAAGGAGTCACATACCTTTATACAGAGTGCAGGAGCTGCAGAAGGAGAGCTCATCAGCATTGAAATAGCTCACTGATGTGCTTTCTTTTGTGGAGCCTCACATTTTCTTTTTAATTTTAGATTCAATCTTTTTGTTTTCACTTAGCCTTTTGGATTTTAGGCTGCGTGACAAACAACAAAATTGCCTTTCCTAATAGCAGAGACGGGAGCACCGCAATCACCCCCTTGCTAATACAGTATTCGCTCGTGGACCGTGGGTGTTAGAGTCACTCCGACGACAGAGGAACTCCATCAATCTCCAGTGAATAGCCAATGAGAGTTTTTCAAACAACAGGCCTCTGTATCCCACTGGAAACAGATTGATCTCTTTGAATGCAGTGCACATGTTTGCACTCATCCCTACGGCCCTCATTGTCTTCTATTTGTTTAACATGATAGAATATGCTAATCAGGCAGGCGGTGCTGAGATAAAACGTGCCAATTAAACCCACAGAATTCAACTGTAACCCTTTTAGCTGACTATTCCCTCGTTAGCAAAAATAGTGACACGAGCAAATTAAATAAAACAACAACCTGTATGTTAAAAGTTGGGGGTCTCATTGTGGCGAGAAGCTGCTTCTCATTTCGAGCAGATACGAGCGTGTATATTTTTCAAACCGAGGCGGGGAATTAACCATTACCGCTAGGGCATGTTTTCATGTTTGTGATTGCAGAGTGGCAATTCTGTTTGAAATTGGCGTGTTTTCTTCGTTTCACTGAGACAAATGCAGCAGAAGTGGCAAAGGCCCGCGGCCCCGTGGATCAGCGGGGTGCCCCCGTGATGCTCGTGGCTATTTTGACACAGGTTTATTACACAGGCATAGACACACTCATGCGCGCTGCTTCTCAGCTGAAGCCTTTGCGCCTAGATGAGAGCGCACACATGAAAATGCAAGCACAACCGCTCCACCCACCCCCACATGCTGCACGCTGTCTCAGGCTTTCATGTCCCCTTCCCAAACTTTTGATTGGTCCCAACAAGCAAGCATGGGGTGCTTGTTTACTTCCCAGCGTCAAGTAAATATTTTACACAGAGTGCCTTTATCTCGGAAACCCGAGCAACGCATGGGAACCGTCTCGTCAGTCAAGATGGTAAACAACGTGCACGTTTGCAGCAACGAGAAGAAAGTCTAACCGACCTGACATGGCTCACTTAAGTGGCTTTAACCACATGTGCCATCGAGATATATATACAATACACTTACATCCAAAGGTACACACTCAAACATGCTTACTATCAAAGCCTTCACTTTTACACAGCAAGACAGAAATGTCTCCACTCCAGGGAATTACAGAATAATTGTAGGTCTGTCTTCTATTCACAGGTTAAACATATATAAATCACACAGAAAATGGTGTGAAACAGTGCCTGGTTATGTTTTTACATGGCAGAGCAAACGGCCATATGAAAAAATGATTTATTTCTGATGAAATAAGCACACAGTTTGAAGCTCAGGCTTCAAACTGCTTTTGTAGAGGTCAGGACTGGCAAACTGACTTCAGGTTGGAGTGTAAATCAGTCTTTGCGGGGACTATTCAACCTTCAGACAAATGCATATATTAAAATCGAATAGGAGAGGATGTGGAATGGAATCGTTGGCAAACAAGCCGCGAACCCCCCCGCCACGTATCGGCCTTTTAATCAGGGGCCTCCTCAGTGAAGGACTCTGTGTCATCCGCCTCCAAATGACGCAGCTTTTATTCCACCTCTGGGACACAATGGCAGACTCACCGAGGATTTTTACTTGACACTGAAATAAGAGCTGGCCTGATGAAGAAGCCGCAATGCCTGTCTTGGGAAAGATAGGAAAAGTCAAAGAATTGGAGTGAAAATGAGAGCGGAAGCTAGGAGGTAGAAAGAGAGAAAGTGGCTCAGAAATATGGTAGGAAGATGAAAAAAAAATTGCGGTTGAGACAGAAAAGAGGACGGCATGTTTGACAGTGGCATCATGTTCCATGGAGCTGCAGTTTCACATTCAGACCAGCATGAAGTCAGACCATGTGAGCTGGGTAAAAAGGGTTCAAATTCCCCTAAGGCAAGCAGAAATGGGAATAAAAATGTGAGTGCGTGGCAAAAGAAAGTGGAATTGAAGGAGTATGTGTGTGAAGTTACACTCTCAGAAACAGAGATACTGAAAAAGTCAATTTCTGTCAGATACAATCTACAGTAAAACACCCCATAGGGCTGATTATTGAACTGTCTGTACATTTTCTAGAACCAAAAAAGTATATATATTTTCCCAAGCAATTTAAGGTGGATATTATGTACCATTTCCTGTAGCTTTTAAGTTGCTGTATTGGGAGACAGACTGTGTTTGCTAAATACATAATGACTTTGGTTAATGTATTATTTTCTCTTGTAGAGAACGGTTGTAGAAGAAAATAGATGGATTTTAAGTGTATATGCAGCTTTTTATTTAAACTACGATTTCATACATTTTGTGTGTATGAGATTAGCCTGGTATCTATGACTGGTATCTACAAGCACAAAACATAAAAGTACTAAAAGTGAATGGTACAATGGCCATAACTTAGAGGATTGTTGTACCTTAATTTAATCTGTCCAGATTCCATTAAAAGTAACGTTTTCTTTGTACTTAAAAGTTACATTGTATAAACGAGTGCCTCACATATATGCTGACAAAGTCAAATGTATAAGCTCTAAAAGGAATACAAGACAGAGCTATCATAGCCCTCGTAGCCACACTGAAACATATCACACGGCATAAAAATCTCAAATTCACTACATAATATGTCAAAAATGAAAAATTTAATTTCTCTGCGTATCTAAAGGGAAAATATTATGCACAAGCAGCAGGGTAGTGCTCTTTGGCTATTATGGTATTATGAGGGCTTAATTTAGCATGAATAGGTTTTTGAGTTATAAATAATTGAAACTGATATAAATTAACAGTCACGGTCCCGCTTGTGGTGGGGGGAGGTGACATCCTGCGCTGTTTGGCGGTGCATTACACACAGCTGGAAAAAAAAACAGCTGTGAAAAATGATGCCCTAAGTTCAAAGCAACTTCAATCAGGATACATTTTTCTGCTTGATGAATAATTGAGCAACACTCCGAACAGCCTTGAGTCCTAACACTTTCTTGTGACGGCTTTTGCATGAATAAAACACTGTTTGGCCTGCAGAGCTGTCTTCGTTGCAGGATTACGGTGCCATGTAGTAACGTGGAAATTGCTTTGGGTATCGCTCTCTATCACTGCAGCTTCTGGTTCAGTGTTCTCTGGCCCCTGCGTATCTAATTCTGCGTACCTTTCTCTTTCTGAGCCTTAAACCGCGTCTCCATTCCCTTTGCCATTTCGCTCTCATTAACGTCTTATTATACCCACTTTGAGAGGATGCAGTTTAGAGTGGTGCTGCTGTAGATGAGTTGCCTCCTGGTGAGCAAGTGAAAAAAAGGAAAGAGACACTCAAATGATAATTTAAATAAATTCCATTTGGTTGAATTAAGCACCGATACGTTCCCAAATCATCACATGCGGAGGTGAGGAAAGGTAAAAAGTGTTAACGGCTTTCTAAAATTTCTGAGATAATCAAAATCATTTTAACAGTGTTCAGTCCACACGTACGAAGAATTTGTCCTCCTAAAAATACATTTTCACTAAATTAGACTATTGCTCTATAATTGGTACAGCTTGCATGATGCTCCTTATCTGTTTTCTACTTCTTCTTTTTACAGTACTTTCTATCTCTGGTTTATTTGCCAATTAAAGGTAAAAGTAGAACTTTTCAAGAAGAACAGGCACATTCTTGAGCAGAAATAGGAAAAGTGTTAAGGATTGAATAAATAAATAATAAAAATTCAATAAAATGGACCCTTCTTCATCTGTTCAACTGTTTTTTAAAGTATTTTTTTTATTAAGAACAGTCGATTACTGCCTTTATTTTTATTTTTTTCTTCTTCTCTTATTTGCATGTATATAAATTTGTCTGCTGTTCTACTAGCACACAACTATTTTCCTTGACTTTTGAAAGGCATAGAAAATACTCACTTCACATAAAAAGCCAGTGAAGGATGCCAGCCCTCACCTGTAGCCTCCACACCTTGAAAGAGCTTTCTGTATCCTCGTGGAGGACAGCAGGGTTGAACATGAAGCACCATGAACTCTCTCCTCCCCCAAATTTTTTATTGAACTTCTCATTATTTATGCATCACATGGGAAAAATCCCACTCAATCATTTTAATTAGTGAGGTTTAAACATCCACTGACATAGAAATGAATTTTCACATAAAAAATGTGAAAATTCAAGCTGCTGAGCTGCTCAAACATTCAAATACATTTTATATTATGGCATGTTGATTGATTTTGTACATTTGCTTCCCAGTCAGTTATCATTTCTGCTTACAAAATCCTCTGCAGATTTACCACGTGTATTATAAGCAAGCGCTGTTGTCAGCCTGTAAGGGTCAAGCGTTCTTAACAGCAACTAAATGAAGTACCTCAGTGAAGCTGCCATTTGTTGACAGCTGACATTCTATTTCTCGTCAAAACAAGGTGTATTCATCAGTGATTAGCCCTCAGCAGAACTTCAGAATTGCTGTTACTTGCAAATTATATTCTGAAATACCTAAAGTTATACGTTTTCCCGTCCCTGCTGGTCATAATGTAACCATTTCAAGCTCCTTGTACGGTGCAGTGGCAGCTATAAAGTGAAAGAAGTAACTGAACTGTGATCCTTAGGGCTTTGAGTGAAAGCTCATTAATGGCAACAGTGACGTCACTGACAGGGGGTGTCAGGAAATGTGTTGTGCAAAGGGAAGGGGATTTGCTTACCGTCGGACATGGAGAGTAATGGTCCATCAGAATGCTGAGAGGAAACTCCTAATGGTCCGCACTTCAATATTTAATGCCTTATTTCTGGCTATTTCTGTTTTCTGCTGAGGGCAGGTATGAATAGAGGCTCCATATTTCATCACAATAACAGTTATTATATTGTTGAGCGGAACAGTAGCTCAATACGAGTGTGTTTAGGGGACGAGCTGTTGTGATTTACAGCTCCTTGCAGTGGGTGCGCGGCAGTTTGTGTTCATGTCTGCCCTCCAAACTCTGATTGGATATACTATAATGAGAGCCAGTTATTAGTGGTCATAATTAGTAGTCTAGTCCAGGGTTGTAGTCTCATCATAGCAAACAACAGAAGTATTGAAGATAAGACTGTGTCTAGAAAGTCAGTGTGAGCTGTAGCCTGCATCGTGGAGATTTGGAGTTTACTTGATCAAGAAGATAAAATGAAGAAAAGAAGACAATTTCTGCATTGCACACTGACATAAAAGCACACAATGCCTAAAGGGACCTAACATCACTAAGAAGTTTTAGTTGGGTTTTCAAGTTTAGAGCACAGACTGCTGTAACTGCCCTCACTTAGGGCAACTAGTGACCTCTTTTTAGCAGCCAAAGACGGGGCCCGCACTTCTTTAAGAACTAACTGCAGATTTGGCATCAGGGACACTGAACATTAATAATTATCTTTTTATCTTTTATCAAGAATCAGCCAGGCTACTGCAGGCAGATACTTCTGCAATTCACACAATTTGTGGTATACTTCCAAGATCCAGTTTGAGGTCCTGTTTTAATTTCTTTATACTTCTACTTCAGGGGTGTTCAACTCCAGGCCTCAAAGGCCAGCATCCCGCAGGTTTTAGATGAGTCCTTCATCCAACACAGCTCATTTAAATGGCTAACTCACCACCTCAACATGTCTTGAAGTTCTCCAAAGGCCTGGTAATGAGCTAATCATTTGATTCAGGTGTGTTGGCCCAGGGTGAGATCTAAAACCCGCAGGACACCGGCTCTCGAGGCCTGGAGTTGGACACCCCTGTTCTACTTGGTGAAATCATTCATAATCTGTAGATACCACTTCAGTCAAAAGGCTCGTCCTAAATGGCCTTGACACTGTAGAAACTGTATTAGTGATGTCAGCTGTCTGCTGGCACGGTAATGTGTTCAAATTCCAAAAGAAATGAAAACATCCTTTTGTGCAGTCCTTCAGACGTCATCAGTCTCACAAGAAGCCCTGTCTGCTTTTTATTTACAATTGCTATTTGATTTTAAAAAACAGAAAATAAAGGTTATGAAAGCCTTTTTCATGTAATTAAGCGCTGTCTCCAGGCCTGTCTAGTAACTCTACTCTCTAAGTCCCTCTCTTGCTTCAAACTACAGAGGAAGCAGCAGCTCAGCAGCTACTTGCTGGGGCCCTTTTGGCTGTTTCAAAGTCAAGGTGACTGTGTTTTTGCCATCAGGGCCACTCTGCTTTTCTTTGAAGAGCTTAAACCTGCAGAATAAGTGATTTCTTTGAAATTCCTCCTTAAAGCATTTGAAGAAACTGAATTGTTATTATTCATTTGTGTTGTTTTATTCTTATTTGTTTAAAATTGTCATAATTTTTTGTGTATTTTGCCCCTACTGTTTTGACTTTAATTAAGCTTTCCTTTTTCCCCACCCAACTCTTTGGCTTTCTGCTATACTACCTTCTGGGTATCCTGCTTTTTCTGTCTGTAAGCACTTTGTAAATGCTATTTTTAAAGGTGCTATACTAATAAAGTAATTATTATTGTTTTTACTCCTGCCTCCCCCACACGCTACCCATACATTTGTCAGCATTTTCCAGTTCTCAAGGCTTTGCCCACATCATCCAGTGGGACTGGGAATTAAAAAGTATCCACCTAAACAATTTCCAGTCATACAATAATAAATGGGTAAGTCTGATATTTGTGAAAGAGCTTGACAAAGACCTGCAGCCGAGCTCAGACTTCTTCTCTTGTTCACTTCAACTGTCGTCTTGTTGCTTCATCTTGAAACAAGGGGAGCAATTTGCTTCATATCGTTACGTGCCGCGTGAGACAATAGTGGAAAGAATTGAAATTATTTCACCCCACAGCCAGGATTTTAACACTGAAAACAGGATTAAATGTCTTATTCGAAGACGTGTGCTGAGTGTGAGGGAGGGTGGAAGGGAGAGCAGTAAGCGATGACGGGGGAAGGATATCCTACTAGCACAGGGCGACTTTTGACCTGGGATATCCTACTATAGATAACAGTCTACGCTTACCAACGCCAAGGCCATGGCACTTCCCCTGCTCCTCTGCTGTGCTGAGGCCTCCTTTTGAGATTGACTGGTACTTCTTTGTCACAGTGTCACTGTATTAAAGTGCAGGCAGGGCTGTGAGGTTTACACTGCTCTCTCAGTTCATATTTCATTCTGTTCAGACAGAGGGTCATCCTGCTCTGACAGGGACTTGTCTTCACAGGTGGACATCAGGGTCGTAACCATTAACAGCCTGAAATGACAAAAAACTAACTGCTTAATTTTGCCTCCTCTGTCTCTCTAAATCATGCATCAGTTTATTTTTAACAAAAAAGTAAAGACCTACTTGAATTGACATTAACATGATATAAACAAGCTCTCTGATAAAATTAAGTTATAATAATGCACATTGGATAAGCATGCTTTGTGCAGTTGTTTGTGAGTATAAGACAGGATTTATTAAAATGGACAAATTCCACATTATAGCTGAAGATTATTTCATATTTTATACTAATCTAACTCAGCTTCTCAATATGAAAGATTTATATGTTTGCAAGAAGGGCCTTTGACATGGTAAAGTGGGATTATCCTTCTCCATTCTGTCAAGGTTTGAGTTTGGCCCACATTTATTTTGTGGATCAAACTTCTTAATGCATCTCTGATGACCTCAGTTCACACAAAGAAGCTTAGATCGAACTGCTTTAATCTCACATGATGTACTACACGGGGTTTTCTGATCTCTCTCCTGCTTTTCACATTAGCAGCTGAACCACTTGCAAAATGTGTATGGACACTAACTTCAGGGGGATATAAAGAGGACGAGCGGAGCAGGAAGTCTGGTTGTATGCAGATGATTTGTTGTTATATACTGTATTTCCAACAGTTACCATAATAACTTCTATTTTAAATCAATTTGGACGAATATCAATAAGCTAAACAGAAGTTCTAGTATCTTTTGGAGCTTTTTCCTTTGCATCTTCAACAGATTTAAAATGGGACCCCAAGAAGTTTTTACAGACCTTTACAAGGTGAATTTACTAGAAATTACTATAGCATAATTTTTCCAATCTTACAAAATATCTTACATAAACCTACTTAGATCCCCAGACTAAGAATTATGAATATCTAATAGTGTTAAAAACAGCATGAAACATGATACGATCTTTTATCTGTTAACATGAGATTAAGCTTACTGAGATAAAAAGTAACACTGTACTGACACAGTTAATTCTAACGAAGAATATAGTCAAACACAAAAACTGACATTTGACAACAGACCACTGTTCCAAATTTCCTGATGATGGTCCCTTAGACAGAGTGAGTGAATACGAAAAAGAAAAATTCTAAGAAACAGAGTTATAAGGCATCTGTCCCCTTTCCATTTATGTTCTTTGCTGTATGTCAATCAGTATTGACAAGGCTGGACTGGGACAAAAAATCGGCCCGGGCATTTTGACTAGAGACCGGCCCACCAGGATAAAGATTGAAAATGTGACGTCATTCAGGGGTAAAACCGCAAAGGATTCTTGGAACTTGTGGCAAGAGGTACTAGCGCACGCAGGCTTTCAATTGAACTCAGTTACACAGCGATAAAAAGAAACCCAAAAAATGGCAAGAAGCTGTTGTATTATTAACTGCAATAGCCGGTTACATGACAGCCACGGGAAGCCGACGGGTAAAGAGATCCTTTTTTTTATCGGATTACGTCGTTGAAGAGAAATTTTTTAAGCCATGTTTCTGAAGTAAGAGCCGACGGATGGTCTGGATATACCAAATATAACGTCTCAGAACACTCCAGCTCACAGGTTAGTCTGCTCCAAG
Organism: Haplochromis burtoni; assembly: GCF_018398535.1. Taxonomy (NCBI): domain Eukaryota; kingdom Metazoa; phylum Chordata; class Actinopteri; order Cichliformes; family Cichlidae; genus Haplochromis; species Haplochromis burtoni. The sequence continues at coordinate 644,589 of NW_024582587.1, read as the reverse complement.
CATTCCCACAAAGGTCAGAGTTTTTTAGTAGTTAATGCGTCATTTTTCATAACATAATTGGTGATATAGGTTACAAGCAAGTCTGGCGCTGAACAGAAATTGTCGCTATGCTCCTTTATTTATTGTGCATAAATAGTGAATTGTCCTGACACAATATTGCGTTTCGCTTCTGTTATTATGGTACATTGACAAAAACATATACTTTTATTCACAGGATAAAACAGTTGTTTTGTATCACTAATTGTCCAGTGCGATTACAGCATACAGTATTATTGTCACTGCTACATTTCTGTAATGAACCAGAAATCATTTCCACTACTAATTAATTACCGTTGAGCTCAAAGGTTATATTAATAAACGGTTAACGAATGTGTATTTATGACGACGATTTGTGAGACTGGTAAACTTACCTTTGTTCGTACGATGGTCTTTCGTTCTACACGGTGCATTTCAAGGTCCTGCACCCATCCGTCGGTAAACTGTACCTGGGCTTGTTGCAGTGACCTGAAGTTACTAAACTTCATGAGTGTATGCACTCACTCCAAGAACCGTATAATTATAAATCTGAGCGTGGTGAAAGTTGGGCAGCACGCTAACGTCTTTTGTCCACTCTGTGTGCTCGTAAGGGTCTGACCCTTTCACTCCTTTGATTTTTTCCTCGTATCTTTTCTTTGTCTTTTCGTCGAGTCTGTCTTTGTACGGACCGGCATTGTTCTCCTTTTGTTTTGTACATTCCTTTTTTGTGCGGCAAAGAAAAAACAAGAAGGTATTGGAACCGGAGAATGAACGTTTTGCGGTGCTGCAAATGCTTGCATTTGATGCGGTACTTGGATTGTTTTGCCACGAGTTCCCGGCATGCAATGCGCGAAAATCACGTGATTGCTAAACAAGGGGGAGGGTGCATCCGGCCTCCTCGGCTGTAATTGGTCCAGCCCAGAGTCGATCATGACCAATTGGCCAATCCAACACCTTTCATTATATATACCCTTCCTAAAAAAAAAAAAATCCATCGGCCCATAAAAACAAAAAATCGCCAGCGGCCCACCGGGCAAATGCCCGGTATGCCCGATGGCCAGTCCAGCTATGAGTATTGGCATATTGAATATGTTATTGACATATTACAGTATACTACCGGCATTAAAAAGATACCAACTCCAACTTCTACTGCTATTATCAAAACAACGACAACATCAATGAAAAAACCTTCATTTTTGATTCCCTCGTCCGTTCTGTGTTACTTTCTTTGTGTAGACTGTAGAGTGCAGGGTATAGCAAACACCCCTCCCCATTCCTAGCTTGTGCTGCAGGAATTGCTAAAATCTAGATCGCTCTATCATTAGCAAATTATCTTAAAGCTAAGCTATCGGCCTCTGGGTATGAGGGGGAAAAAAATCGTTTACTTTTTTATACTTTCTTTCAACTGCTGTTTCTTCCTCTCACCTGTCAGTGGTTTCGTCCATTTCAGTTTATTTTTCTGTCTAAGGTTTTTGTATTTTGGTGTTTGAAGTTTTGAATTCTTTGTTTCCAGTAGGCATTTTTGTTTGAGTCTGTGTGCTTTCTTTGTTGTTTATTCCACAAGCTTTTGATTTGTGTGTACAACAATACAGTGAACCTTTAGTTCTTGTTATATTGTTGTTCTATTAGGAGTTTACTTGGTACTTTTTCCCTCTATAGCATCCTTCTGTTTTTCCCTCTCAATTCATTTATTTATGTTTCTATGATATTACTTATCATCCCTAGTCTCTAGTATAAGTCTCTGCTTTTAAGATTAGGTATAAAACTTTCCTTTTTGCTAAAGCATATAGTTAGGGCTGGATCACGTAGTTATGCTGCAATAGGTGTAGGCTGCTGGGGGATTCCCATGATGCGTTGAGTGTTTCTTCTTCAGTCATCATTCTCACTCACTATGTGTTAATAGCCCTCTCTGCATTGAATCATACCTGTTATTAATCTCTGGCTCTCTTCCACAGCATGTCTTTTGTCCACCACAACCGGTCGTGGCAGGTGGCCCTGCCCCTCCCTGAGCCTGGTTCTGCTGGAGGTTTTTTCCTGTGAAAAAGGAGTTTTTCCTTCCCACTGTCACCAAAGTGCTTACTCATAGGGGGTCATATGATTGATGTTTTTTTTTCTCTGTATGTATTATTTTAGGGTCTGCCTTACAATATAAAGCGCCTTGAGGCGACTGTTGTTGTGATTTGGTGCTATATAAATAAAATTGAATTGAATAATCACTCTACGTGCATAAATAGCCCTGTCTCCTCCCCTTAGTCTTTCTCTTAGTGTCTGCCCTTTAACTGTATTCCCCTGTGTGTTTTCCTCACATTCCTCTGGGTGACTTGGATTTCTATGGGTTTGTTTATGGACTTTATGCTTTTTCTGCTTCAGCCTAATAAATGGTTTGCTTTTTGTTACTTTAGTTTTCCTTCCACGTCCTGCATTTGGTTCCCTCTCTTCTACAGCCACTACTCATACAAAAAAAAAAAAAACATGTCTAGAAAGCCCCATTTAGAAGTAATATTCCGACTGGCTGCTGAACATGGGGTCCAACCTGATGCAAATGATAGTAGAAGTCCTAAATAATACAAATTTCTACTGTGGGTTAGAGGGAGATGAATTAAAAGAAGTGTAAACATGTTTTTATGTCCACACAAGTTTAAAACAAAAAAAAAAAAAGTCAAAAACCATTCTTAATAGCTAGCTTAATAGATTTTTAATGCTAGCCGCTGGAACTATGCACCACATTAGTGTTGCTAATGAAGCTTACACAGCCCTTGTCAGTCTGTCCTCTCAATACATAGATACAAAATTAATAATATTCATTCCTTCTACACCCTCGGAGGCTGTGAAACTCTCACAGTGACTTTTGCAATACAGCATTAGTGAAATGTGTGACTTCACCATTTTACAGTACTTGCTGTTGAAAAATTAAATAACTAAATAATGTGTTTTATCCCTGGCAGGAAGAGGTTTTTTTTTTTTTTTTCATTTTATGTGGCTGGTGTTAGAGAAACTAGTCTGTTTGGGTATTACAAGATAAGTCCGTTTTTGTGTTGGCTACCTAACTTAATTCATGTCTGGGAAAAACTGTTTTAGATTAGAATGTACATCATGTAAGAAAAAACAGGGCAGACCGAGGCCGAGTATAACGATAACAAAGATGGATCCCTAAGCCTGTGTTGAGTTTGAAAATAGATACTCATACAAATTTGATGGGCCAGAGCCTCATAATTTTCAGCCTGCCAGTTACCCACAGGACTGGAAATGGGCAAGGATGAGGAGAAATAATGGGGCCAAGGCAAGAATCTGGCTTTTAGTATGTGAGGAAATGGTGAGTGACAATCATTAGCTCCTTTAGCTATCATGAAATTAGTGGCTGATTCATGCCAATTCATGCCTAATGTTCATCTCTGTCGGCAGTAAAACAGGTGTTCATCATTTGAGTTTCATCTCAAAACGAACATTTTCATAAACTCAAAACTTTCTGTTCAGGCAGAAACCCCCCTGCATTTCTTTCTGCTTTAAGAGAATGGAGAAATAACATATTGCACCATAACACTGTACCCATGTGCAACCATTCCCTTTATTTTTAATCTGAGACTTCTTTATGACACTTTTATGTTGGCTACACCTCTGACATACTTGCAATATACACTTGTAATACCATTTCAGGAGCATATATATTTTATTGGGAACATCTATTTTTCAGTAGGTTAGAATGCCCAGAGGTGTTGTTGTTGTGGCTCAGCAAAAGGTGTTTGGAGAAAACATCACACTGGACCCTTTCACCTGTGTCTGGCTAGCAGACGGTTTAGACTGGGGAAACAGATTAATCTTCATATATGGCTTTTGCTGCCAGGCACTCTCCTGTTGTTGTGAATATAAAATGTAATCTTCTTCAATGCAACACAGCACAGAAAAACACAAGTAAACCCAAGATGATCCCCATGAAAGATTAATATTTTCACATATTAAGTAATATAATTTACGTGTTTGTTGCCTTGAGGTGTATGGCAGATCCTACATCGCTTAATAGAGACTTGTTGAATTATGTAAAAGAAAATTAAACATCTTCACATCTTCTGTGCCGAATCTCTATTTTGAAGGAAAAAATCATGCTAAATGGTGTGAGATTGCATTACATGTTTGGAAATGGAAGCATAATATATGAGATGGGAATTAGATGAACTAATGGGAGTGGGTGTAGTGCTTGTCTGAGCTCGCAGTGATGCTGATTATGTGTTAAAAGCAGCTTAGATAAGCACTTTAGTGCGCTGATTACTATCACGTCTGTGAGTTAGTGTGCAAGATTAGATTCCAGTATTAAGGAGTTATGGAGCTGACCTGCAAGATTTAAGTGCTAAAATGATAGTGGGAATGTGACCATATGGTCTGTGTGTGTGTGTATGTATATGCGTGTGCATTCACTACAAATTCTCTGCTTTTAAAGTACATTAACAACTCCTAACAACACCATGTCACTCACCTTATAACAGCTGGTATAGACTCCTTCTGCCCTGCAACCCCAAATTTGATGTGTAGATGGATGTAAGTAACCTATTACACAGTAATCCCATTATATCTATTAATAACACAACAATGTAACAATTATTTTCCTTGATTTGGGTGGTCATTTACACTAACTCAGCATACAACTGTCTTACATAAGTTCTTCAAGGTGTTATGCACATTCCCTCTAATTTGTTACGTCACAGTGGACGACGGCAAATGTAAAAAACCTTCCATGATAGTAGATTTTTGCGCATGTATCCTGCAAGGTTCATTATTAAATGACTAATAGGGCGATTGTTAAGTAATACGAATAGTGCAACAATAACTTTCCACAGAAATTATGAAACTATATAAAGACTGTAAATGACATTTTACCATTAATGTTTTCAAACAATTTTTAATGAGAATTAAAAGTATTGATGATGATGATGATGATGATGTATTTGTCTTTACAGTAAGGATACGTTTGCATTTAGGGCCAAAAGTAAAGCTGAGCATGAGCTTAAAATGAAAGATGTTCATATTAATTGACTGTTTTTTGTTATCTAAAGGATAAAAAGGATAAAAAAACAAACCAAGGTAAAGTGTCTTTGTGTCGTCATGGGGTAGCCAGAAAACAAACAAAGAGGGGGACTGTTAACTTAGCATGATTATTAAAAACAGGATGAAGGGTCTATCCAAACAAAACAAAAGCATCCTCCCTGCTCTCTAGTGTGGATGTTGTGCTGAGAAACAGTGGAAGATCCTGGGCAGTGCTGATAATTTCACAAAATTACCATTAAGATGTAATAATTGTTAAAAAGTTAATAAATGGAATTGGCTTAGATTTTTTTTTATCAAGCTCTTGCCAAGCTGATCAGAACATTTCCTAATCTGTTAAACTCTTCCTTTCATTTGCAGCATTTAGGTTATGTGCAATAAAATATAGATGCTTTTTAAGCTGACTGTAAGTGAACAGCTGAGAGGGTGAGATGTTAAGTTCAGAAAGCTGCACTTCCTCCAAATCAATTCCTGGAAGTTCAGACTGACAAAGGCAGGAAGGCAAATAGTGACGGTCGGTCAAGCAAGGGAGGCAGTGGGGTGAATAAGGAAGGGAGGGAGGAAGGAAGCATGACCGCAGAAGGATAGTGAGGAGCTGCAGGAGTGATGAAAGAATACTAGCAGGATGAGCAGTGATATGTAGATGGATGGATGTGGGGGAGGGGTGGAAAAAACTTTGGGATGAAGTCAAAAAAGAGAAGAAGGAATAGCAGTAAAATCAGCAGTGATGACACAAAAAAGGAGTCAAAGATGGAACAAGATTTAATATATGGAGACAGAAAAAGTAGAAATACATTCTAAAGAGGTGGAGATCAAGATGATGTTCATCCTTTTAAATATGCCACTTTGTGCAGTTTCCTTCACATACGCAGTAGGTACTCAATACATACATATTTATACTATTTATTCATATTTACTTAAAACTCATAATAAGTTCTCCTTATTCTTTTCTGCCTCTGTTTATGTACGGTACCAGTAGGAACCAACATTTATGTTTATACACTGTCTGTTTTATGTGGTGTTATCAATGTCAGTGTCAAAATCAGTGAGAGTGGAAGATGGCTGCGTGCTGACTTTTCTTTCAGCTTCCAGAATTTCAAAGGAAAAAAAAAACTGCAATTCCAGATCTGGTTTCCCTGGTGAAATAGCAAAGGTCATAGTCGCACAAAGGCAAATACACACATACCTTCAATGCATGAGCAATGAACACACCTATAAGAAACACAATCACACATACACTCATGGAGACGTGGCTGCAGAGCGCAGGACTTCACAATGTGGGTCATGTGCGGCATCATCAAACCGGCAAAGCTGGCTTAGCTGTCTGTTTGTCCAGCACTGACAATTTTGGTTATGTTGACTAGAAAATGTATCAGCTTCTATACATCCAGTCGAATATATCAACTGTATCTTATTCCTTAACGTGTTAAAAAAAAGTACCATCTCCTCCACCACATAACCAGCAACAAATGTGTTGATTTTCTGTGGAGTGACAGCTGTAGTCGCTCCAAAGGCATCATTCTCCTCCTTAATGAGTGACCAAGGTCGTGCAGCTTTTAGTAAGTCAAATAACAAGTATCACGCCCGTAACGCTTTAATTAAAAGCCCTTGTTTTAATTTATTGGTGACAGTTAATAGGCCCAAACTAACCTAGAACGACAGACAATCATGTTTTCAACAAAAAAAAGCTCTTCGATTGTTATTCAGCTTGTAACAATGATGTCAACAACTTCTCCCCTTAACCTGTGTGGGCCTCGATTATCTGCTGATTTTCATCACACTTGTAGTCTAATAAGCCGAGGCGCTCCCACAGAGAGTCCTATCTCGCTGTATCATTTGCAGATGATTTTGGTGCTAGTCAGCGACGGATGATGAGCAATTTCATTTATTCCTGTGAGAAAAAGCCCCCCAGTCATGGAAGCATTTCTCATTTGCAGGTGTTTCCTTTGTCTTTAAGATATTTTAACCTAAAAACCTTTTTTTATTTTCTTAGTTTGGTGGGCTGATCGCAATGTGTCTGGTCATTTGATAGCTTGATTTTCTTGCTGGTGCGCTCTAACAGGTGACAGTTTGCTAAATTTATAACTAAAATGTAACCAATTGTCGTTTAGTGGCCACACAGCAGGCAAAGAAAAGCTGTAGAGTTAAACACACGTAGCTTTAGATCTACATTACTGTTTTCCAGTCGCAGCTTACATTAAGGCGGACCTACTGTAATTTTACTTTGACTTACTTTTGCGTCACAGCTCATTTTTCTTCTTTAAAAGTGACGTTTTCATTTCAGGAATAACTGACTGTTGCTGACGCTCCCCATTTGTCAACATAACTCAGAGCAGTTACAGTAAATTAAAAGAAGTGTGGCTAATATTTTATTAACCTCCTTTCTAGGGTTTAGTTTTTTCTAAGGAAAAAGGGAGTTTTGTTTGGGTTCATTCACTTGGTCTTTCAGTCGGGTGCAAAGGCCAAGTCAACTCAGTGTTTAAGTATCCAAGAGTAGGAACTCTCTTTTCCCCCCGTGCATTGCTAATGACAAGAAAATAAACACAGGAAACAGCTAGCTTTTGCTCCCTGCAATTAGGTCACCATCACACACACACACACGTATACGCCCAAAAACACATTGTACCGCTAACTAAATTCTCTTGCATATAGATACAGTAAATGCTCCGGCTGTTACAGGATGGGTTTTGCAGGGACAGATATCAGAGTTTAGGCTTATTGGCTGGCAAGAACAGAACAGGGACTATATTGTAATTGCAAAACTACCACTAATAAGACTGGAAATGTCAGGTTAATTAAAAATAATGAGCTGAGTGGGCTGCCCCTGTACAAGCCAGATCTGTGACTGATATCAGAAACCTCCTTACAGTTTAACAGATGCAGTGCAATCCACCAGCCTCCAGACAAACAAACCTTGTTTAACTGCAGATTCTGACAGAAATGTAATGACACAGTGTTCACATCTTAATCTGTCTGTATGCAAAAGCATTTCAGGGTGTAAGCTTAAAATCTTCATCACGTGCAGTCTGAACAGATTTTAAATGCAGCTGGACTCCATAAACCTGCTTTTCAAATTCTAAAGACCAGTATATAGAGGTGTGCGGCACATCGCTCGACTCTGACAACAGCAGGATTCATTCTTTGTTTCTATCGTCTAAGTTCAGCTTGTAGACGACTAAAATGTGTTAAATAAAATATTTTTTGGAAATGAAAGAATATACACCTTAACCATGCACTGTGAAAAATGTCTGAAGCTTTTTGTGTCAAATGTAATGTCTATTTTATTTATAGCCTATAGCAGCGGTCCCCAACCCCCGGGCCTCAGACCGGTACCGGTCCGTGAGTTGTTTGGTACCGGGCCGCGAGAGTTGAGGCTCAGGTGTGAAATGTATGGTTTTCAGGGTTTTTATCGGTTTTCAGCGTTATTTTGTTATCGTTTTTATCGTTAACTCGGTTTTCCTGGGTCTTTTCACGTGTGTTATGAATAAATCTTCTTTTTTTCGGTACTGGTACTAGTTTTATTTTGTTGTATTTATCCGCGACACCTTAAAGGCCGGTCCGTGAAAATATTGTCGGGCATAAACTGGTCCGCGGCGCAAAAAAGGTTGGGGACCGCTGGCCTATAGCACATTTAAACAGCAGACGCTGACCCAAAGTACTTTAGAGACAGACACTTTTACATCTCCAATAAAAACTCAGGTAATCAGAAATCGCTGATTGATCAATCTAATAAATCATGACTAGCTGCCTTCATAAGTTCATAAGTGTCGGTATCTCTGTTGACCCTCTATTTCCTTGTTATTAATACCAGCAAAACAGAAAACACTATCTTCAACACAAGGTTACACATTGAAATTCTGCTGTTTTGAGTTATTTGCTGCTAAAACATCCTGATTTAACCTTATTCTTCCTTTTGATATCTACCTTGCCAGATAAAATTTCATTTCTAAAGCATTTTCATTTTAATATTGGCATATTTAGTAGTTGTAGTAGTACTACGTATAATAATAATAACCAAAAGAGTTCAGATTTCAGAAGAAAAATCCATGAAAGTAGCTGATAACATTGTGTTGTAAGGGACTTCAAAATATCAGAGTAATAATCTGGACTGCCAGATGGTGTTTCCCATCAAGAGTGTTTCGAGATAACGGGTGGGAAGGCACTTCAAAGCTTGCTGTAAACATGACACAACATGGCAACCAACAACCGTCCACGACACAGGTGAGATTTGGCACTGTCTCTCCAACCATGACTGAGCCCATTTTCCACCAACCAACTCACAAACTCGCATGCATAGACACAACATACGCAGCGAGCAGGCCAAAGCCAAACGGTGAGGCCAGAGCAGCAGTCTGATAAGCTGTGATAGCGATTAGTCATATCTAAAGCCAAACAGCCATGTCAGAAATGGGGGGTGGGCGGGGTGGAGGGACAGAGGAGGGAAAAGAAAAGGATACATGTGGATAAAGGAAAACGACAGGAGGTATTGATCATAGAGACAGAACTGTTGCCCGAGACAGGTAATGAGCAAGTTTCAGAGGATGAAATGAAAGACAAAAAGAGACAGAGACGGATAGAAAGTGAGCGACAGAGAGGGCTTACGGTTTGGGAGAAGATTTAGAATCCTCTTGTGTGTGTGTGTGCGTGTGTGTGTGTGTGTGTGTGTGTGCATGAGAGAGACAGAGGCTGTCAGTTTAATTGATGCCGTGACAGCTTGACCATTTATTTTAATGGTGTTGTTTTGCAGTGCTCCGTCATGGCCCGACACTAAACTCTTATGCTGGACAAGTTGTTGCCATTTTTTTTAGCGGGTGAAAGTCAGCTACAAAGTGCACACACACACAAAGTGCATATGTCTGTGTTTTTGTACGCTTTCTGCGTGTCTTCCCGTCTTTGTTCAGCTGCAAAAAATAAATAAATAAATGTGTGTGTGTGTGTGTGTGTGTGGGTGAGATATGAGCATGACTCTCAAGTTTTTTAGTGTGAAGTTTTTGCATTACGTGTTTGTGTGTGTGCATGTCTGTGTGTACTCTTTGAGTTCATGTACTTTGTGCTACATCCTCGAGGATGGATTGTTTCCTAGTTCCTTTCCTGCTTTGTCTTATTTTAACCTCTGAACACAGGAAACACGCACTCACACAGCTGTTCCCTTTTTGCACACACACACACACACACACACACACACACACACACACACACACACACACACACACACACACACACACAGCAGTCCTTCACCTCCTATCTACGCACTGAGTACTCGCAATCTTTTTTTAGGCACACACACTCACAGTCACTGGTCATATGCTGCCCTCAGAGGTGTACTTGTGTGTTTCTGTGTGTGTGTCTGTGAGTATGCGATGGGTCAGTGGACCACACAGCGACAGCAGGGTGGGGCTAGAAGCAGGGGTTGCTGTAACTGTGTTATTCTGACCAACCCATGTGGTCTTTCCTCAATGACAGATATGCTTTCACACACACACACACACACACACACACACACACACACACACACACACACACACACAGAGGAAAGAGTCAGGCCAGCTATCTAGGGACCAACCTCCGACTGCCTCTGCCTGTTTTATTAATGGAGCACCCCGGCACTGTTGGCTCCATAATAGCTACTGTGCCCACGGATGTGTCTATCTCAACAGACACACAAGCACACTCACTGTTCACAGAGATACACTGATACAAGTATAGAGTACAAGGATTGATGGTGCTTTGGTTGGAGAAATGCATGCATATATATATATATATATATGCATGTTC
>NW_024582587.1:631249-633071 GCF_018398535.1 Haplochromis burtoni | reverse complement strand
AAAAAATGAGACCTTTGCTTGAGTTTGGCAATTTTATCCAACCCCCAGGCTTGACCTATGCTATCACATGAAAACACACACACACACACGCACACACACACACACACACACACACACACACACACACACACACACACACACACACACACACACACAGAACAAACAATATAACTCTGGCACAGCGTAACCTGATGTGCACCTCACTAGAAATTCAAGATACAGACAGTCTTACATTTACTCAGTTTGATTCCTTGTTTAATGTTCAGTTGGTCGGCCTCATGACACCACCAAGAAGAAACACCTGGTTTTGAAAATGAAGCAGCTGCTTGAAGCTAGCTCCAAAACCAAGTCAATCTCCATAGACTCCAATATTAAAATACTCAGCTTTACAGTGGAAATAACCATGTTTACAGCTAGACATAAAAAAGGGTTATTATGGCACAGAGGTGTGCATTTCCTTTATGACCTCATCGCTTTCTTAGGGCCTAAAGTGGCCAATTTGAATGACAGGAGGTGACACATGTCTGCTAGCCTTTGCCTCTGCAAATTCTAGTCACAGAATTCAGTCTCTTGACAGAACATTTGGTTTTGGTGCCTTTTGGTTATTAGTAGAGCCTAATCGATCTAGGAGTTGAGACACCGATACTGATAGTGATATTTGGTGATTTAAAAAGCTGATATAGTGGCTGATTTTGTTTTCTATCAGACACAAGAAACATGAACAGCTTCCCCTAACATCATTTATTATTGGTTATTTTTGAGTCTTTATCAGAATAACATGATAATGCAGTTTAAAAATAATCTTTTTTATGCCACAAGTTGCAAGCTGAGGAAAACTGGGCATTTATGCTTCAGCAGGAAATTCGTGTCATGGCTGTGTCGAAACTGCAAACCTCTCTGAATCCCTACAGCGTAACCGAATGTGCACACATTGTATCAGCGCAGCCCACAGCTATTATGATTGGCTCGTTCAGTACTATGGATTCCTCCTGTGCACTTCCTGCTACTGTTTCACAGCATCTTTTTAAATTTATTTGTGAGAGAATAATAATAATTTTCTTAGCATAAGGAATAATAATCACAACATCAATACAAGGACTCACAGATGTCAGCAGATTCCTGACAGGGTGAGTGGACATGAGTGAACACACAAAAGGAAAAGCTCAGAAACAAACATGTTTGCCCCTAAAAAAAAACTGACCACAGGAGGGGAAAAGAGTCTGGGACACAACCACAAGTTGATTTCACCAGCAGAAGCATAAATGCCAACATCTCGCCAGGTACTTACAAAGGGGAAGGTTATGTTGTTGGCCAACAGGCTGTGGCAAATGGTCAGCATGTTACGCATTCAGAGGTATGAGAGTGGGTTGGAATGAATCTACGCGTGCGGAGTCATGACAGCAGGTTTGCATGAATCTATAAATGTGTCAAGGTTAGGGTTAAGGTTAGGGCTGGAATTCAAAACCACAAGCGTTTCATAAGGACGTGGAAGGGTAGCTTTTGCGTTACTACGAGACGCCTAGGGGATGAGAAAATTTTTCGTTACATGATAATGCTCTGTGTTGACTCTACAAAGATTCACTGCAAAAACCTAAATTTGGTGATACCGATTTATGCTCTACACTCTGTTTAGAGTGCCCTCAAGTGGACGAACTATGTAACGTTGTGGGGCGATCGTGGCTCAAGAGTTGGGAGTTTGCCTTGTAATTAGAAGGTTGCCGGTTCGAGCCCCTGCTCGGACAGTCTTGGTCGTTGTGTCCTTGGGCAAGACACTTCACCCGTTGCCTACTGGTGGTGGTCAGAGGGCCCGGTGGCGCCAGTG
>NW_024582587.1:597977-630507 GCF_018398535.1 Haplochromis burtoni | reverse complement strand
CACAAGAATTTCACTCGCATGTGCTGTGCCAGTGTGCCTGCACATGTGATGTGACAATAAAAGTGATTTGATTTGATTTGATTTGATTTAAATGCAATAAAAGCAGAGACATCATTTTCTGCAGGGGAAAGTCTGTTTAATGTTACAATATTAAAATCTAATATTTGTGCAGTTTGAAATAGGAATCCAGTGCTTTTTTTTATATATCTTTTGTCACATTGCTTCACACTCAGATAATTCCACACCAATTAAAAAAAGTCTGTTAAACAATACGCTCTTATCTTCTGCTTGGGAAAAACATTTTTACTGGTCTGAATTTTACCTTTGAACCAAACGAAATGCAAAATACCACCACATCAAATGACATCAAATCAAATGTTTATGTGAAACAACTCTGCAGAGAACAAAGGCCATTTTGCTTTCAAGATAAAGTAAAAGATATTATTTTTAAAAAATATAAGAAAAGGGCCTACATATTTGAAGAAAAGTATGCATTGCAATAGTAGTGATTAGCATTTAAATGAATAGTTTGATGAATAATTAGATAAACGCTTATGTTATAAGGATATTATACTACAAAGGTCAATGCGATTTGACGTTCTGTTTGCAGTAATTCTGGGAAGTGTAACGCCGAAGTCACAGCCGACAAAATGATTCCCGGCGCTGATAATAAGTTCCAATCGGCAGCCACCTTGCCACAAAGCCCTCCATTAGCGGCTCTCTCGTGGGGACTTTGTTACGCAACAAGCTGCGATGCATCAGTCTCCAAACACGAGGCAACAAATTATCAAATGTGCCCTAAAAGATCAAAGCTGCTCAGGAGAGACGCAAAAACAGGGCGAAGAGGAGGAGCAAGTGAGGGGCTCATTAGAAGTTAGCTTTCATTACGAGCAAATTAGAAACTTTCACTGTGCAGACAAAATGTAGAGAGTGGGAAGGAAGGAAGGGGAAAAAATGTATTTTAGCCTGTGTGTGTGTGTGTGTGCATGAGGGTGGAGGGGCTACAAAGGAGCTGAAAATGACTTTTTAATCACATCATTAAAAGGGCTTTGAATTATGAATTTGTCACAATGGATGTCTTTAGGCGTGGGGGCCAAAAAATGAGAGAAGGCTTTTTTTTTCACTCTTTTTTTATAGAATGAGGCCAAGGTTCATAGCTGCTGTCTGTTAGCATGGGTGGGAGGAGGTTACTGGTTGAGCGGAGGTGAGATTTAGCTTATTAAAGCCAAACAAGGATGGCAATAAACCTCGACGAACAAAAGCCGAAGCAAAACAAAAGGAGCAATCAAACCTCTTCAGTGAAATCTTTACATTTTCTGGCTCAGGATTTGGAAAAAAAATTACAAATTTTTACATGTGCTGATGTGCAATGTTAAATCTGAAAGTTTGCAGCTGCGGTACGGCAAACTAAGAGGTGCGGCATGTAGTGAACAGCGAGGTGGCATGATACAAGCTGATGGTCATATCTGCTAACAAACAGAGGCCACATTTGGCAGGAGTATAGGTGAAAGGGAAGCAGGAGTGAAAACGATAGAGCGGAAAGGTGGAGGGAGATAAAAAGCCGTTGAAGATTGGAAAAAGGGGGAGGTGGAAGTTAGATAAATGCTCTTCTTGCATTTTTTTCCCCCTTTTTTAAGCCTAACCCTGTCTCTCTAGGCTCTCTCTGTGCAGAGAACAACTCACTCAGTGGAAATCAAATGTTGATAAAGAGAAAATTGCATTGGATGAGTGTGAGGAAAACAGGAAAGATACACCCAGAGGAGCCCCACAGGAGCAGTTAGGAGGAGGGGGCCGAGCGAGAGAGAGAGAGAGAGACAGAGAGACTGTGGGAGGATTAAGAGAGAGGGGGATAGAGAGACTAAGAGATGGACAGGAGGGAGCGGCGGGGAAAAAAAGAGGACAGGATGAGAAAATGCAGTTAGATCTCAGAACCTGATAGAGACCACACAGACCAGAAAAACAAAATCAAAGTAACACACACACATTTGCATGCGTGCCCTTATTTCCATACACAAGGATCCTAAACACACTTGCCATACAGACACACAAACATTGACAGGCGCTCTCTTGCTGTCTCTTGATGTACTGACAGTATTAGGACCTGACACAATGAGGAAACAGGTTTAGGGGGCAAACACAAACAAAATTAGAAGGAAGAAATTGGCCTTCTTGTTGCACTGTGCTACTCCTCCACAGACACCTCAATTCTCTCATTACAATCCATTATAGCGCCCATCCAAAGACAAAAGAGTTTCTCCTCCACAGGTAATAGGAAATCAACTTGACACTCTGTTGTCCACTGTTCCCCATCGGTACCACCGGCTCAGGAGTTGGGCTACGTTTAAACCACACAGACAACAACAAAAGGAAAACATCGAGGTCTTTTTGCAGTGTTGTAAATTAAAAGCTGTCGTATTGCAAGTAAAAGCTGCAACACAGAGACAGGATACAACTGTCTTCTTATTCAGGGCCTATATTTGAAGCTTTTGGCCTAAAGTGGTATTGATTCTTTTGTCACGGCTGGTGTCATCGATGGACAGCGCCATAGCCTTGCTGTAACCAGTGTTACATTTTTTACTTCCATTTGCATTTTGTGATTCAAGTGATTCGGTGCAAAGTGTTCCTTTCCCTCCTCCTGAGCTATAATTTGTGACAGGTTTTTGGAAATCGGAGCTCTCGCCTATCTCTATTCAAGCATGAGGGATCCAGTCATTTTCTCTACAGCACATTAACTTTGTGAGTGTAAAAGGAAAGAGGAGTGCTGAACCGTGGGATAAGTAGGGTTCTTAAGAGGCTGGCTTCACAGCACTGCGCTGTGCATTAAGTTACTAAAGGAAGAAAATCTCAGGGTCTACAGGTGAACTTGCCCATTCTGCTTTTGTCACATGGCAGCAACTGTGATTTACAGCAGATATAACACAGATGGGAACTCTACACTGAAGCACGTAAAACAGATGGAAAAGGGCAAAGTGATGGGTTTCTGGAAAAAAGGGATTTACAGTTCCATTAATATTTTGTAGTTTTACTTCATTGTCATGCTTAACAATACAGTGCATGATAGTTTAGTTAGCCTGTGTTACATATGACTGCTTGGGTTTGTGCTATAGGCGTGTAAGTTGTTTCATCAACTACTGAAAAACAAGACCGATTAAAGTCATTTGAGAGAAAATGCAGCTCTACTGTACATCTAAACACTTAAAAATATGTTGATACATTTTCAGCTCTGTTCTGCTTTACTATAGATATTCATTCTCTGCTACTTCAAGCTTATGCTCTGCTACAAGAGTGTCAAACAGAAAGGCCCCAGGCCCAGAATTATCCCAGCAAAGACTCTAATCTGGCCCACTGGATGTCTTGTGGGCATGCATTTTGGACTTTCAACTCTAACAACCACCCCCACAGCCTTCATTTAATTAATTAATTTTTTTTTTTTTACAAAGTATTCAGAGTAAAATAAATAAAATAGGATATTTTCTGTGAACTAATAAAAACCTTATGCTTTTATAATTACAGGAGACTTTAGGAGCAATGAGTTACCAGAAGTTTTTTTTTTCATAACTTTACACATTAATTTCTTACAATTTAAGGCCAAAGAGTTGTGGTGACAGATTTCTTTCATTAACCACAGCAGCAAATCGCACTTCTTTTTCTTATATTGAGATATCGCAGAGATTAAATGTGCAGTTAAACTACTTCACATCGACAGAAACAGGAGTTTCACCAGTATGGCTCACTAAAGATCAAAGTGGCACGTATATGAACCCACAATGACGTCCAACCATGAATACATGTAGTTTCCAGTGTTGCTACACTTTGCTAAGGACTAAATTAGCTCTTCCTGACTTTGTTGGCTTCTGATTAATTTACAAAACCAAACATGGATATTTGTGTTTCCATGTTCTATCTGAGGTCTCTAAAAATAATAACATCTCCTCTAAATATCTTTTGCAAAGCTAAAGGGATTTTCTGTATTTTTATCTTCCTTCTATTTTACTAGAGTAAAGGTTAAATCCACTGAAACTTTAGAACTACTACGAACACACACAAAACATAAAGGAAGCTGAATAAAACACAATGGAAATAGAAACAAACAAAATCTCACAAAACACTAAACACTGTTTCCTATTAGCTGTTTAGCTGTTTACTGTTAGCTTGTCATTTCAGCAGCTCTTTCATCACATTATTGTCTCTCCAAAAACACTTTAGTTGTGTTTTGGGAGTTTATTGTGAGCATTTTTTAAAAATTTCTGTTCAGTTTTGTTTGCTTTTGCAGCATTTTTCTTGTTTTATGGTGTTTTATTAAGTTGCGATGCGTTTGACCACCGCATTTTACTCTCCCATGAAACATCTCAAGACTAGTATTGAGGTCATTACTCAAAAAACAAATGTACTACTCATTCTCTCACCCCAACTAGTCGCAGCAGATGGCCCCGCCCCTCCCTGAGCCTGGTTCTGCTGGAGGTTTCTTCCTGTTAAAAGGGAGTTTTTCCTTCCCACTGTAGCTTCCTCATAGGGGGTCATATGATTGTTGTTTTTTTTCTTCTCTGTATGTATTATTATAGGGTCTACCTTACATGAAGCGCCTTGAGGTGACCGTTGTTGTGATTTAGCACTATATAAATAAAATTGAATTGAACTGAAATGAATTACTTGTTATTATTTTTTTACTGTAATCTATTGTTTAGTTGCTTCTCTCTTGTTAGATAATTCTTTAATATTGCATGATGCCTTTTCAGGTAACAACATGTTAAACCTGTTAAACAGGTTTTTTTCTACATAATATGCATGTAATTTGAGAACACAAATAAAAGTGTAATTATTCAGTAATAAATGTAATCTGATTACTTAATTTAAAGAGGAAAATGCATTGCATTACTGCAATAAAGACAGCCGTGAGCGAGCAAGGACCTTCTGACTCTGGTGACCTCTGGAGATGCTAGACTCTCACAGCTAGCTTTATCTGCAGCAGCTCCAACCTTCTCAGACACTGATGATTCAGTATTAATAATGCATTATTTCATAATGCATCAGTCACAGGAGCTGACTTTTTGCAAAAAAAAGAAAAGAAAAAAAGTACTGTGGATATTTAGATTTAGTTACTTATCTGAATACTTCTTTAGTAAAGTAAGGATTTCAAGTATTTATGCTGCATTTTTATGTAAGTGGGAGTATTTTATAACATGTGGGACAACCTCACTGCTAAGCCTGAATCTTTGGATTAGTTTGAGATTTTTTCCCCACAGAAAGTGAAAACGAGTTTAAAGCTGCAGGAAGCTGAGTGCAATAGCTGACCAGTGGGTGGTTATTGCCAGTATCAAGTGAGTCAAGCTTGTTTGTAAAAACCAGCATGAAGCAGCAGGCAGACTGCTGGCATCCAAACATCGTTCCATTTGGTTGGAACGATGGTAGGAATGCCTCCGTTCTGCTAATATCTCTACAATAGCAAATAAACGAGTAAAATATAGAAGGAAAATGAAGATTTTAATCTGAAATTTTAAATAGCACTTTCCACCAGTATCATTAAAACATGAAGTCAGGGAGCATCTCTGGGAAGATTGGCTTTGGTTCCTCCTACAGAAGGCTTTATAACAGGGAGCACTGAAGCTTTTCTTAAGGCTCATCTATGTTTAGGTCCACCGCCTCACGTAAACCCTACACTGATTTTATCTGTATGTTATTCTGTTCTTTTACTTTTTTGGTGTGGTGCCAAGTCAAAGAAATACAGCACACATTAATGGTATCTGTGGGCGGCATATTTGTAGGGTTTCATATCATAGTGGTGCTCAGTTTTAATGCTTTAAACAAGAGCTTCAGTCTCAATTGGAAATGTCATTCTCCATTCTGGGTGCTAATCCTTTTAAGCTTTCCTAGTCTCCTCGTGGCACCAATGGACACACTGAGCACAACTTCAAATACATACAGTGTAACATAAACATGTGAGGAGCATATTCATGTGTACTAACAGACACACGGTGAGTTAAAAAGCCTCACTGTCGCCAACTTGGAAGGTAGCTTACATGGCCCTGATAATGCAGCACAGTGGGGAAGCATCGGTAAGGTTAAGAACAACAGCAACTAATCATTTTCTGATGATAGAGAGCGAGAGTGTTTTAGTGCAGAAAGAGCCTGGTGAGAGAGTGGTTACGAAAGCAGTGCTAAAAGCAGCAATTTGGGCCTGTATTACACAGATTACTGCATCTCGCTACAATCCCCTTTGAAGACAAAGTCAAACTGCTTCAACCCCTGTCACATTATTTTATTGTTGTGGCTTTTCCAGACTTATAGGCCCGCAGATATACTGCAGTTTGTCTGCTTGCTCAGAAACATAGCCGGAGATTGGAAGAAAGGTAAGAGCAATCTCCCCATCAGTTGAAATAAGCCTTCAGTGGGGATCAATGCCACTAAGATGACAGGGCTTTATTTTCACTGATATGACTCACTGAAATGTGACAGCAGAAAAATCTAAACTGTTTATGTTCTGGGAGTTTTCACGTGGTGGGCGGGGGTTATATCTCAGGATATATAAAAAAAATGAAGCCTGAGATGAACATCAACATTGGACATTTTACAGCATGTCATTATTTATTTAACAGAAACTAAGCCAAACTGCAGAAGCAGGCAAAAAAACAAGTACACCCCATGATTGCCATAAATACTTCGGGAACTTTGGCCCATTTTTCTTTGCAACGCCGCTTCAGTTCCTTCAGGATGTGGCCCTTTGGCTTTGAGGCCATTAGATTATGTACAGCGCCTTTAAGGTCCTCCGACAACATTTTAATCAGGTTGAGGTCTGGACTTTGGGCTATTGTGAAACATTAACTCTTTTCTTTTTCACCCATTCTCCTGAACCTTTGCTAGTGTGTTTGGGATCATTGTCCAGTTGCGTCACCATATTGTACCACCACCATACCTGACAGTTGGTAGTATTCTTAGGTTTGAAAGCCTCACTTTTATTCGTTTAAACATACCTCCTGTCATTGAGTCCAGTAGCTCAATCTTTATCTTGTCTGACCATAAAACCTTTTTCCAAAAGGCATTTGGCTCGTCCATGTGGGCAGCTGCAAATTTCAGTTGAGCTTGAAGGTGTTTATTCTGGAGCATCAACTTCTTTCTTGGTCGACAGCCTCTCAGTCCATGTCGATGTAAAACTGGCTCGCTGGTGTTCCAGCAGTTTCCAGTTCATGGCGCGATTGAGCCTTGGTGGTGAGCATCCAATTTCCTCTCTATGTGGGTGAAAGTTTGGGTCTTCCCCCAGACAAAGCTGTGACACCTCCATATAAAATGACTCTAAGAGACCTTCCCACCTAGAGTTCACTGAACTTTCCCACTGCGCTGAGTATTGGTCAGTTAATAAATGCCTGCAGGCTGGCAAAGAAAAACTACCAGGTGTGGTCAATAATGATCACTAACAAGAACTAATAGGCCTCAGCCCTGTCAAGTTAAAAGATCTTTTAGAATCTTCAGCAACACTTAGTAAAAATATATAAATTTGAGCCTGTATGTACAATTTTGACCCTGTGTGGATTCAAGAAAAGTAAAACACCGAATTCTGTATTTTTTTTAAAGTCATTGCAGATGTATGGTATCCAATCACTCTGCCTGGAAAACCCCCAAATTGCCATGACATTAATGCCCACAATGAGTGTATCTTCTGACCACAACTGTAGCTACAGACAAAGCGTGACAGAAAGTGTTGTGGGGGGAGGGGAGGTATTATTAGCAGGAAGGAAATAGAGAACCCTGAGATTTAGTTACACGCAACTTGAGAACACTGAGAGAGAATGAAGCAGAAAGAAACAAGATATCAGGGTTAAAGCAGAGTATGGAGGGTGGAGTGCATGATGGTAGGTCGATTCTTATTCAAGAGAAGGAAAAAAATTCTTCAAAAGAGAAGAAACTAGAAAAAGAAAAAATCAAAATGTGAAAGTTTCATGGCTAGCAAGTAAACTTAAAAGAAAAGGGGAGATAGAAAATTAAAGGATGATAAGCAGAGCAAGAAAAAATAAAGTGGAATATAAAAACAGAGGGTGGAGTGTGCAGTCGGGAGGCAGATGAATGAGTCATAACTCAGCTTCATTAGCGACTATGTCTCTTGACCTATCGACATCCACATCGCACCATGTAATCTTTGCACATCGATCCACTGACCTCCTGAGCTGCAGGGTTGTTACTGCTCCTCATTGTTTTACCTTCTGCGCTCCTATATATTCGTAAAGCACTCCCGGGCCGCATCCCAGCTTCAAACCCCCCTCTCTACCATTAATATTGAACTTCCACAAACAAATACAAAGGTCAGGATTTGTTTATGCATCCGGCAGGACTGTAGAGCACATATATTCAGCAGGACAGCCAAATGTCAGCGTAAAGATGCTGAATGTGTAAAATCAAGTTGTACTGTGTCAGAGTGTAAGCCTTCAACTGCCATTTTGCAAAATCTGGTGATTACATGATGATTGGGATTGTGGATGTTGATCTTACAGCAGGCTTAAAACTCACTTTTCTTAAGAGGGGATCTTTAGAAATCGTTCTGCTGTGAGGATTGTGATTAACTGATGGTTTCTTGTAAAGCTAATGAAGTTTTTATCATAAGTTTATTCATTTACAAATGAGCTACAGGTCTATGCATCATTACTATACTGGAATAATTTAAAGAACAGACACTGTTTGGCAGGTTAAAAACATATAAATGGAAGCTTTTGGTTTTTGTATGTTTGTTGTTTGTATCTGAACATTTACGACTCTTAAAAAAACAATTTGTAAACATGAAAAAGTATTTAAAAAATGGACTAGATCTATTAGAGAGGTGACTATAGCGCTACTACTCTTTGTTGCTGTGTATTTGTGTAAGTGCCAAAAAAAAAAAAATAACGTCCCTGCTGAGAAAGAAAACAGGTTTTACCCAAATGGTCCAAATGGATTCTTAAATAGTGCTTTTCTACTCTTCTGGAGTACTCAAAGCACGTTATACAACATGCCACACACAATCACTTTCTTCTATGCTTTTAAGTGCTCACTAACACTAACATTCACACACAATGATACTCTGATGGATGCATCGGAGAGCAACTTGGGGTTAGTATCTTCCAAGGATACAGGGCGAGCCAGGGATTGTGGCACTAACCTTCCAATCAGTAGATGCTCTTCCTCCTGAGCTTAATTACAAAACATCTATTTAAAAAAAGTATTTATATTTATAAGTTTGATTTTTCTCACCACAGGATAGTGGCAGAGCTATAGCACGGTGACCTGTGTTCACAGGCGGTGCATTCTGGAAGCGCCGCTGAGTCCATGCAGTGATTTCTATGGCAAAGTCATGCCTGTTTTTAATGCAGCGCTAACTTATGGCTTAAAAATCACAGGCATCTGGGACTGATTTTCAACCTTGTCCCAGATACTCTGAATCTTTTGATGATATTATGAGCTGTGGGTGATGAGACTTTCAAAATGAAGTACATTTTCCTGAAATTATTCCACATATGTGAATGCATGTTTTTGCAGATTGGTGAACATCTGCCCATCTTTACCTGAGTCCTGCCTCTCTAAGATGCTCTTTTTACAACCAAACTTATTACAAATAACATATGGATTTAAGATATTTTCAAATCACTGCCTTCCATTTTTATTTGCAACTCAGAATTTTGAATACAGATTTTAAAAAGATCAGATCCACGGTGTACCTGAAATAAAGAGAATCAGTTCTTCTGGTGCTCTTCCATCCTACAATCCAGTACTTATAAAATCATGCAATGTGGTGTCATTTGTGGTAAATCAATAGCGATATACATGCAGCAGAATGCCACATCACAAACATTTTAGGATAATATCAAAAGTCTTTTCTGTTGATTAAAAGGAAATGTAAAAATGCTGAAAAAGAACTCTCAGGTCTTATTGAAAAGACTCTTATAGGATTATGACAATACAGCATTCTTCATGAAGCGGATACGTGAATGCAGCGTTGCCAGGAAAGCATTTTCTATGGCTATTTTATACATAAAAGAATCTATCCACTTGCATATTACAGAACAAATGTATTATTTAGAGTGCAATATATTTTCCAGATATTGTCATATTTATTTGACTGAGCCACATTAATAATGAATATTGTGATTCGGCAGTTAGAAAGGAGGAAAGCTCTCTTTGAAAAGATGGGTAGGCTTTGTTTGTCTGTAAAGAAGACATATCACAGCTGTCTTCTCAGACATCCTGCTCCTTGGAGCATTCTTATTTACGCTGTAGTTTGCTCCCAGCAAGGAACATACGGATTCAGTCTGGCAGAATGGTACTTGTCTACAGCTGAGTGGGAGAATTGTCCTGCTTCTGAATCAATGACCAATTCAATTTCATGCACCATGCTGACATTTAACCAACAGAGCCGGAAAGGTTAATGGAATTCCATATGTACGCACAGACGGCTTGTACAGTGGCTGATTGTATCACACTGCTACTTAGCAGAAAAGCCAAACTAAAGGGAGAAAATCCTCCTCCAGCTAAGCCTTGTATCAGCATATTCTCACACGGGCCCAGGATCGGAGTGCGTCAGATTAGCGTCTTTGTCTGTCAGACACCTACCTTTTCACCCTGTGCTGTCTCTCTGATTGTCATTCCTCTCCTGACTCTCTGTTGCTTTTTGTCCTGTTCATCACTTTCCTTCATCTTTTGTCTTCAGCGTGTTTTTCTTTTCTGCAGCGTATTTGTTTCCTTGCCCACTTTTTGTTTGTCTGTCTGCTTCCATATCAGCCTGTTCTTGTGCTCAATCTATCTGTCTGCCACCTCTTTGTGCTTCCCATTCTGTCATATCTGTGCAGCAGCACAGGAAGACATAACACCCACCCTATTATAATCTAATCATTCCAGTGACCTCCGCCTTTACTTTCATCCTCTCAGCTTCTGTTTTACTTCCACCAAGATTTAAAGTCTCAATAAAGTGACAGTGTTGTTTCAGATCTGGCTAAAATCATCATATGCAGATGGAAGCAGTGTTCGCAGCCAAATCCCCAGTTACCACAGTGATGAGAGCTGGGTGGACACCGGGTCCTGACTACTGTAATGCAGCTGGACAGCTTTTACAAAAACACAATTACCCAAACACAAGGGAGGGGTGCACTGCTGCCCTGATCCAACTGACTGGCTGGAGAGTAGAGTGGACTCAGCCAGTATGTGCAGAGGAGCACCAACACATGGGACACACACAGTAGGGAAGCTGGACTGAGGTGAACATACAAATAGAGGAAGCACATTTCAAAGGTTACATGGGGAAAAAAAGGCCAACAAATCAGGGTGCACGCTAAAAAGGAGATTCGCAGCATGCGACACGGGACACGGAGCAGGAAATGCATAACACGCAAGAAAGGATTCATAGCAGACGAGCTGATTCACAAGGTACAAGTAAAGATTTACTGCTTGACAGAACAACAAAAATAAGAACAAGGGGAGTGATACTACTTTTTCTAAGGCTTAACACTGACCCAACTGCACGTTGTGTAGCCAGCGATGTAATATTATATCGTTCATCACAACAGGAAGAGCACCAAAGCAGTCAAGTAAAAGTATAGTTTCATTACAGTTCACACAAATATCCCGTGTTTAAGTGTTAAGTGTTATACACTGTATAACTTTGGGAAGTTTAAAACAGTTAAAAACTTTAAAAAACAAATGAGATGCATGTGATGTGATACAAAAACAGTGAGTGCTTTTAGATGTGATAATAATAAAATGTTGTTGCTAATATTTTAGTAAACTGATATGTCAAACTTGTAAACAGTTGCCATTCACATTAACTGCATTCTTCACTAATGGCAACTGATAGTAGCTGCTAACAGTTTAAGGTAATATAAGAACTGGATACACTTAAGCTGATGTTCAGCAGTTGCTATCTTTGGGCTCCATATACTTTAATATCACAATCCCTGCACAGCCTTTCAAACTGTATCTGTCACAGGAAAAAAAGTTAGCAGTGTAGACTGAAAAAACTTCTGTTACACCACAGTATTAGGCAGAAGTGAATTTATTGATTTCTAAATAACATTTCAACTTTACCTCTCTCCTACACTCACATGCTATGACTTACTCTCCCACACATGTGACCTTTGAGTTTTGTGCTCACACTCACATTCTGCTTCTCTCCCCCTCTCTCTTGAAAAATGTGGTAAAATAATTTTAGAAATATAATATAATTAAATTAAGCCTTTATTCTGGTTTGAATCTCCTCAGGATAAAGACCGCAGAGCCAGTTAGTCTGATTTTGACTCTCAGCTGTGACAGACTGACTGCCAGATTGGTACCCAGTCCTGGTATGAAATGAGCACAAAGCCTAAATTTTTATCAATAAGTTTTAACATCATTGGTTCTGCAGTCATTATTAGATTCTCATGCATTTCTTGATTACCTACAGTCAATGCTGACAATACTTTTGCATGCAAGGGCAAAAGCACAAGCAATCTGGATAAACCTGTAGTGAAAGTGCATCATACACAGGCGGAGACATCCAGAGTTCTGCAGTCCTAGTCCTACTTTTTAGAGCAAATTACATTTTATATTTAGAGCAAACATGAGTTAGTGGCTATTAATTATCATTAGCTAGCTGATTGTTTAGCTCTGAGTGGATTCATAAAGCTTATTGATTAGGGTTTTCAGAACAGTGTTGCTCCTGTTTGCTAGTCAATGTTCACTTATGCACAGCAAATGTGCAAAAACAGAGTACAACTGGCAGGAGTAGAGATAAAGTGTCAGATCATTAAATGATATCAATACGAGTGGTTGTGCAGTTAAAATCTTATTGATACCCAGCCATACTACAAACATACAATAATTTAATCTGCCAGAATGAGAGATCAGTTATCACTTTTTCTTTTTTTGTAGTTTTTAGTTTAGTAGAAGCTAACTGACAGGCCTTTAAAATTGGCTTATAATCAGCTAAACCTTGTAAAGTCCTGCTAAATTTACTGTGTTTGAATTGATGGGAGATCAGTGTGCAGTCTGTAAAGGCATTATCTTTATAGTGTCATTAAAGGCAGCAGCTGATTAGTTTAACAAACATTTGTGAAGCATCAGCTTGAGCTGGAAATGCACAGGGCATAACAAACAACCATTCCCCGCCACACCTTCAGAGAACATAACCAACAGGTCTGGTTCACAAGGTGGAGGACTAAGCAGAGAAATCCAGATCCTCAACTCCTCAGCCTCCTTCTTAAGATTAGGCTGGACAAAAGCCTGACCTAAGAGGCACCGAGGAGGCATGCTAGTCAGCCTCCATTCAATGTGGAGTAATAGTGACTGTACACCGAACCCCTACCAAATCCCTCTCTCCAAGGCCGAGCCCAGGGATGCTACAGATTAGGCTAATTTTGGCCATTTATATCTTTCTGTTGCTCTCTGGAGCTCATGGCCAAAGGTGAGAGTGGGAACAGAGACTGAGAGCTTTGCTTTCACCACAATAGACTGGTGCAGCATCCTGTATCACTTCATCAATCCATCCTCCATTCTACGGGTCCACTGTCCCGTAACTCATGAACAAGATCCCAAGATATTACAACTCCTCCACTTGGGGCAGCAATTATTTGAGGAACAGGAGGGGGCACTCCACCCTTTTCTGGCTGAGAATGACAACCAAAGACTTTGAGGTGCTAATTGTCGTTCTCGCTGTTTGATACTCGACAAGTATGGATGCCATGGCTTGAGGACGTAAACAGGACAGCAACATCCACAAAAAAAGAAGAGAGAGGGAATACCAATGCTGCCAAACCAAAGACCCACTTCTGTTCTATTTATTTAATGACGTTCATTTTTTATTTAGTGCCACCACTGGGTCACAATTTTAATTTGAGTAATTCTTATCTGTAAAATTACTACCACTACCGTGCTTTGTTGGTAATTTAATTCACACCTGAACAGTGCAGCAGTTTTTTCTAGCAGAGACAGACTAAAACATCCTGCAGAACATCTGCATCTGTTGTTGTGTGTGTTCTCTGCAAGTGGGATCTATACTTATCAAAGACAGTATTGAAGAGGAGTACTTCCACTTAGTAAAATCACACCAGAACCAAAAAATATCTAACACCGTGTCCGATGTTCTCTCAGCTTAATAACATTACATCAGGGTCAGATTCACATATTCTCTCAGTTTTGGGGCGGGACATCCACTATTTGGATCAAACAACTGTTGCTACAGTTGACATAAGCATGCTAGGACTATAATTATGGTTTAGGTCAAAGCATGCTGTGCCAAAGTGCTGCATCACAGAGTTAGTTGTCTGACATTACATTTGCTGAAGGTGACCAAAGGTGGCTGCCCACTCTAAAGTGGAAAGGCGTTTTGGATTAGCAGCCAGTCAAGCGATGGGGGTTTTATTACTTGCAGAAACTATACTATATTATTCCAATAACTTCATTAATCAATCATTCCACACTCTAAAATAGGTCTGAGAGGCAGCAGAGATAACACTGTATCTTTTTAGTTCAAATTTATGACAGTTACTGAGATAAGAATTGCTATGGTGAGTGTTATCTCAGACCGCAGCTCCCCTTCTGTAAAATGCCACCATGAGTTAGAACATTTTCCTTCTACGTGCACAGCTTGTTCTGCTGCTTGTCTTCGTCTTACGTCAGTTTTGTTTACTTCAGTTGTGATTGTTGTATATACATGCATATATATATATATATATATATATATATACAGCTCAAAAAACAAAATACAGCAACACCGTGAAAACTTCAAAAATCATGGTGGATATCTATCCTGATGTGGACTGGGTAATGTGTTAGGAGTGAAAGGATGCTACATCGTTGGATGGGAATGAAAATGATGAACCTACAGAGAACTAAATTCAACGACACACCAAGAAAAAAGTCGGGAAATCACGCAGCAGGCTAGTCCATTTTGCTGAAATTTAACTGCAGCAACTCAAAATGATACTCACTAGTTTTATAAGGTCCACCTGCCTGTATATATCGCTGACAACATGCGTGCTCAGTGTCAGGTGGTGGTTCTCCTCTTAGAGCTGGACCAGAGAATCACTGAGCTCCTGAAGTCTGAGGTGGAACCTGCTGATGTCGGATGGACTGAATCACAGCATCCCAGAGGTGCTCTGCTGGTTTGAGGTCTGACAAGTGTGGGGACCAATTAGTGGTATCAAGTCCTTCATCCTCCCTACATACCCCTACCACACTAGGCCAGGAAGAAGCCAGGACCCACTACACCAGTGTAGGATTTGAGAATGAGTTTATCCCAATACCTAATGGCAGCCAGGGTGCCGTTGCCTACCTGTAGAAGTCTGTGTCCTCCACACCTTGCATGTCTATCACATGTGGTCAGGGTGAACCTGTGGAAAATCTGTGAAAATTGGGCACTGAGCTCTCAGACCACCCTCATAAAGTCTGTATCTGATCATTTGGTCAGAGACATTCACACCAGTGTCCTGCTGGAGGTTATTTTGTAGACCTGACAGTGCTCATCCTGTTCCTCCTTGCACAGAGGACCAGATACCTGTACCGATGATGGGTTAAGGACCTTTTACGACGCTCTCCAGTTCTCCAGAGTAACTGTCTGTCTCCTAGATTCTCCTCCATGCTCTTGAGACTGTGTTGGAAGACACAGCAAACCTTCTGACAATGACGTGTATTGATCTGGTATCCTGGAGGAGTTGTACAACCTCTGTAGGGTTCAGGTATCACCTCATGTTGCCAGTAGTTACACTAACCCTAGCTAAATACAAAACTAGTGAAAAAACCATCAGAATGGATGAAAAGTGGAAAATGTCAGTGGTCTCTATCTGTAAAAACTGTTTTGGGAGTTGCCCCTCTAGTGGACGTGTTGTAAATTTCGTTAACACCAAAGCACCTGAAACTGATTAACAACCCCCTCTGCTACTTATCTAATCAATATCCCACAGGTTTAACTGATTTGATGCCGTATTTGATTAAAAAGTGTATTTTTTGGAGCAGTGTATGTTATGTTATTAGCACACCTGTGTTTACCTACTATTTCTTGCTGTGAATAATACTCTATATTACTCAGAACTAAGAGTAATAACCGTGTGTTCACACCGAACGCGATGGGCGCGTGAAAAAACGCCAAAACGCCCCTAACTTGACGCCTGCACATTCGCGACCTCTACGCGTGTCCAAGAAAAATCGCCCGCGCCCCAAAATATCATATTTTCACGCGCGTGAACCGGAAATGTGGGAGGGATGTGGGAGGGATGTGGGAGGAAGTTGTGCTAGACCGGTATCTTTGAAAGAATAAACGCATTATCTGGTTAGCGGAAAGCTATTTGTACGACAGTGGGCATCGCGACAGTAGCGGCTTGCTGCTTGCTAGGACATACTCCTGGTGTTCGTACACTGTTAAAAAAACATCTTAAAAAAACGGTAATATTCCCGCAGCTGGGGCGCCAAAATACTACCATAAAATAACAGAAAATAACTTTCTC
Organism: Haplochromis burtoni; assembly: GCF_018398535.1. Lineage (NCBI taxonomy): Eukaryota > Metazoa > Chordata > Actinopteri > Cichliformes > Cichlidae > Haplochromis > Haplochromis burtoni. Next base: position 614,080 of record NW_024582587.1, on the reverse strand, counting down.
ATGAAAATACAGTCATTTTCAGTAATGTAAATAGAGTTTGTTGTGCTAATTTTACATGGGATTCTGCCTTTTCCAAGTGCTCTTAGACATTAAATTAGGAACATTTAAACGTGATCAAACAATGAAATTACCTAGAAACAAGGTCAATGAATGTGGCAATATGAATCATAATACGTAAATGTACAGAAATATACAGTTAACAGTTGGTTTAAATAATAATGGATTGCATGCTCTGAGACAGGCTGACAGAGGCGAGGCTGCCATATCGCACCATCGGCCCCTCTGGCCATCACCAGTAGGTGAAGAGGCTTGACCACGGACACAATACCGAGAGTGTCCAAGCCAGGGCTCGAACCGGCAACCTTCTGATCACAAGGCAAACTGCCAACTCTTGAGCTGCAATTGCCCTAAATAGCAGTGATAATAATACTTATGTGATGTAACACAAGCTTATCATTTTATATACTTTTCCATAGCATTACATTTGAATTCAACAGTTCAATCTTTCAAATATATTTGTGAAATTATGATACATTTGTGAATGTATTTTAACAATCTAAATATGCATATGTACAGACAGACACATTTAATAATCATGAAAATTATGTTTCATTACATTACAGTGATTTAACGTTAATTTACATTTGAAATGTGAAATCACAGTCTATTTACGTAACTTTAATGATATTCTAGAAGAACAGAACAAAACTGTAAAATGCAGTAAAATACTTTTATATTAGGATTTTTTCCTACAGTGCTGCCATACCCGCGACCTTGTGGTTGTTAGTTCACATTCATTGGCCGATGCTTAGCGTCATGTTGTTATGTGTCCCAACATCCAATGGCATGTCACATTGTTTTCATGGCCACACCCTCACCCCAGGTGCAGAGGCCTATTTCTGTTCAGGAATGTTGTGAATACTTTGAGATTTATATTAATTGCAATTCCTACCTCCACATTTATTTTTTAAAATATATAATTAGCACAGCGTGGCCGTGCAATGTTTTATATGTTTTTTTTAGTTTTTATTCCTATTAATTATATTTTCACTTGTTACCTCTGAATTATTGAATCAGACCTAGATGACATGACATTTTAAGCACAATTATAATTCAAATACTCCTTTAATTATTGATTATTCTCATTAATTTTTTATCATTTATATATATTTTTCCATAGTATTACATTTGGATTTAACAGATCATTCTCTCACAATCATAATCTCACAAATATTTGTGAAATTATGATTTTTACAATCTAAATATGCATATGTACAAAAAATATATTTAAAAAACAAGTAAATTGTGTTTGTACAGTGATGTTATGTTATTTTACCTTTGACATGTAAAATCACAATCTACTTATGTAAATTTCATGATATTCTAGAAAGACAGTACAAAACTGTAAAATATACAGTAAGATACTTTTTTGGAACAGTGTACCATACGAGGGAGGAAAAAAGAGTCAAATTCATGTACAGCTTCCTTCATTGTGTGTCATACCTCACTTTTGTCTGAGGAATTGCTACCTCCTGTGCAATAAAACTGTTACACTTCATGGACAATAAAAAGGCTAAATCAAGGGTAAATCATGTAAATCAAGACAAAGATCAGCAAAGGCCAACATCTGCCTTAAACAATAAACCACAAATCATACAAAGTTAGTGAAAGAACTCAGGCAGGCTGCAAATTAATGTCAACTCATGAGCTTATATCAGCAATAACTATCTAGTTACTTCATCTTCTTCTTCTATCTGTTTTACTGTGGATTGAAATCTGAGGTATTTTCTCCCACCTGGTGTTGGATTAGGGTTAGGTTCACATCTAGCATGCTATGAAAACTGATATCACAATTCAAGTCCACTTTTTTTAGTCTGATTTTTTTTTAAAAAAAATCTCATGCACTGTTGGAAAACACCAACTGTCTGTGTTATATCAGTTATCTGACATATAGCTGTGCCAAGTATCACAGCATGAACAATCAAGGAAGCTTATGAAACCCAGTGTACAACAGAAAGAAAGTCACTGACCCAACCTTGAAGAAATCAGGCAGCTGAAACAAAAACTTGGTTGTTCAAGAAGAAAGGATGACGAGGGGGTGCAGCTAGATAAGAACACACAGATGGGGGAGGACAGGGTCGGAGGGCCCTTCTGTTTTTGGGAGTGCTTTTCTGTTTATACTTTATTCCATCTGTATCACGTTACAGTTTGGTGCCTATGTCGGGCCCAGAGAGGCTTAACTAAAAGAGTCAAACATGGAGAGAGGGAGAGGCCCAGCAGGGAATGGTCACAAAAGATTTACTTCAGCCCTGTCCAGAAACCAGTTCTTCAAGCAAGAACAATACAGCCAGTAGAAAAAGAAACTGAGCGAGATAGGCAGGGCCAGGTTGGGAGGGAGTGCTGAGGATGACACAGTAAGGAGAAATATAAAGAGGAGAAAGAAAGGTAAGGAGTCCCAGAGTTCAGTCTTGGGGGAGGGGGATGGGGATCCTGTGGCTGGTGCTGGCTTCAAAGCGTTTTGAAATTGAAAAGGCGAATTGAGAGCAGGATGGGATGAGAAGGAGGGAGTGAAGGAGGGAAGCCAAGAAGAGAGAAGATGGGAATAAAGGGAGAGACAAAGGAGGGGGAAGAAAGGTGAGGTTCCCCAAGGAGGACTTCTGCATATGAATGTGGAATTGGAAACAGAGTGGCAGGTCACTGCTCAGCACTGGAGCTAATGCTACTATCTGACTATAAGAGTGATCTCTCTTCTCCTTCTCTCTTCTCTTCTCCTCCACCTCCTCCTCCTCCACCGTGTTCTGAGCAGTGCAGATGGTGCAGTGTTCGCCTGCAGATATTAAGAAGCCCAGGAGACCAAGAGTGTGAGCATGTACTCTATTCTCTGGTACCTTTACAGCCATTCAGCAGCACACTCGTATTCGCCAGAGAGCCATGCATGCAGACTGCATGCATCACTCAGACTGCTTGGGGGATAAATCCTATGATCTCCACTGTTTTGCACACAAAATGAACATATGCTGCCTTACAAGTATTTGAAGACAAACGTACGCTAGAGTATACTGACATTCTCTTACACACAAGCATGCAAAAAGGCGCAGGAGTCTCGCGCCTCTCTTGGTAACGTGCAATTATGTGGCTATGATGTCACTGATTTTCTGCACTGGTTGGAAGCTGCGCAATGTCAAGCAATTAGCGAGCACTGGAAAGTGCCTTGCTGTGTGGAATATTAATGTGCTCATTTGTGAGCGGTGGCAAAAAGGGAAATATTTTCCATACAACTTCCCCCTCCCGCTAATGTTTACCTTCACCGAGTTGAGTCTGAAGGAAAATTGACTGACTGAGTGTTTCGCAGGCTGACTCAGCCCTGATGGACATGTCAGATCCAGGTTAGCTGGCTGACAGGCCAATGGACCGGCCCTGGGGCCTTGACTGGATGGAGAGGAAAAGGAGGAAAAGAAAATAAACAATGGAGGAAGAAAAGGAATGATAGGCCTGTCCGTGGTGAAAGGCATTGACGGGTTTCGTTCCGAATAAGATATCCACTGCTTAGAAAAAAGTGACAGCTGCACTTTCAAAATGATTGATAGTGCAAAGAAAAAGTAAATAATTGGATTTTGTGAAGGGTAGAAGGTAAATACAATTCCTAGTGTGTAACACTAAATGAGAGTATGAGCTGTGTTTCATCATAAAAGCATATCATTAATGTAAAATCTGGATTATTTTACTGTTTAAATATAATGCCAACGAAAAAATATTCTAGTAAATTTGGTAGTGTAGATTTTACTAGCAAAATGCATATTTGTAATTAAAATAGCAGAATAAACTGATCATAGTTCATCATGACACACAAGTATGCACTGCATATTTTTGAATTTGGATGTGGTTGCATAGCATAAAACAAACAAACTTAATTATAAAAAGTAATTGAAAGAGCCAGAGACTTTGTATTATGCACTTGCAGCAAGTGGAAAATGTGGCCAAACCTAATGGAGCAGTGGTCGAGATAGGCTATAAATTTCTAGTCCAAGCTCCAAAATCAACATGCAGCAAACTCCAGAACTGCTGAATACTACAGTATACTCCACTCAGTTCAGCTTAATACCTTTTATTAGGTCAGTCCTGCCAGGTAAAGACAAGGCCCCAAACATTTTGTCCCTCCATACAACCATTAAACTCCCAAAAACGGAAATACAGTCTGAAAGATCGTGCACATTAGAGTATTACAGGCGCTTTATGCATAAGACAGTTTTAACCAGTTGTATCCAGTAAAATAAAAAAGACCAATACTTTGCATGCTATTCATGTATGCAGGATTGGAGCAAGAAGTCAGGATGTTGAGCCAGAGAAAAGACTGACTGAGATGAGCTTCTGAATGAAATGAAACATAATATCTTTATACAAATTGGCATGAAATTTGCCTGGAGACTCTGCAGTGATTTGACAAATAACAGACTGTTTTTATCCTAGTCAGTGTCTGTTGTAACTTGATTGCAGCTTCAAGCAGGTTTAGATCTCGTACCTTCCACATTTTCCCAAATTGCCATTCACCATTTTATTTTTCAGTCTACATATCACAGCCCAGTGGAATGCATGTCTGACTGCAGCTGAAGCAGGGTGTTAGATTAGCTATTTTCAAACATATGAAAATGCATGCTTTAATTCAAAATACCACAGAGATGGTTTTGCAAAAACTGCAACAGTAATCAAGATGGATGCATCAATGAAATAAAGACCCTTTATTAAAGCCTTGAGCCTTGAGGCAAGCTTTTTGCAGAGAAGCCCTAAGACTTGTAGGACTAGGAATTATCAAAACAGAGACAGGCTCAAGGTGAAAAAAAGTTTCAATTTTATTTTATTTATATAGCGCTAAATCACAACAACAGTCATCTCAAGGTGCTTTATACTGAAAGTAAAGACCCTACAATAACACAAAGAAAAGTCCAGCAATTAGATGACCCCCTATGAGCAAGCGCTTGGTGACAGCAGGAAGGAAAAACTCCCTTTTAACAGGAAGAAACCTCCGCCAGAACCAGGCTCAGGGAGAGGCAGCCAAATGAGAGGGGACAAAGACACGCTGTGAAACCTGAGATTAAAGATTAAATGCAGAGTATAAACACAGAGAGAGAGAAAAGAGATGAGTGAAGAAGAAACGCTCATTAGAAGTGCATTATTTGAAACCAACAGCATGCTAGGCCAATTGTAGCATAAAGGAGGCTTCAGAGTTGCATGATCCAGCCCTAACTGTATGCTTTAAATTTGATTACTGAGTCTAAGTTTACTAAAGTAGCAGAATAAAGCAAAGTCAGTGTTAAAATAATAACAAGTAGTTAAGATAAGAGTTTAAAAAAAGAGATCATTTTTAAGAGCAATAGCTCACTGCAAGTACACCACTGTGCTCTGCTCTCCAGTGAGCCACTTGTTCGGCTCCTAGTGAAATCCTTTTCCACTGCTGCTCCACACCCAGCTTGCCCCTGCTGTCCAGCCTACGTGCAGCTTGCTTTAGTGGGTGTAACTTGTGGCCTCTGTCCCCTGGACTGTCCTGTCAAATTCATCTCCGCAGTTGTGTTCACTTCCTCTGCTCCCTATGAACTTTGCTGCGTTGCTCTATTTTTTGTGGTTGCGGCCACCAACAGTATTATATCGATGTGCTCCTGCCACATTGAATTACTTACACATAGGTGTATTCTGTCCTGTTATTGTCTGTATTCAGGTCTACAATACAATAGACGCTATGAACGAAACATAAATACTAACTAGACCAGAAGACTTTGGAACTACTTTTGTAAGACTAAAGTCGGGCACTTGTGTTAGGCCACCATAGACTATAAGATATTGCAAAGACTGGTGATCTTGCAGGATGCAATGCACTGCAAATAAACCCACATTTTATTCACAATATAATTAGGTAAAAATATCATATGTTTAAACCAAGGCATTTGATTATTTCATGAAAAATATTTGCTCATTTTGAATATGATTGCAGTGCCATGTCTCAGTAAAGCTGCAACAGGAGCAACAAAAGGGTGAGAAAGCAAGTGGTACTAAGAAAAAACAGCTTGAGGAACATTTTGTAACTAATTAGGTTAATTTGCAACAGGTCAGTGACATACTGAGTCTAAAAACAGCATCTTAGAGAGGCAGCGTTTCTCAGAAGTAAAGAATGTAAAAATGCAAACACTCATCATCATACAGTACATTACATGTGCGGAAGAGGCAAAGCCGAAAATCAATACTAGATGCCTGTGACCTTTGGGCCCTCAGGCAGCACTGCGTTAAAAACGGAGATAATTGTGTCGTGGAAATCACTGCGTGGACTCACAAACAGCTCCAGAAATCACTCTCTGTGAACACATTTTACCATACAATCCACAGATAAAGCCCTATCATGCAAACTAGAAGCTGTACATGAAACACTATCATCTTCTCTGGGGCAAAAATCATTTAAAATAATCTGAAGCAAAGTGCAAAGCTGTTCTGTGGTCGCATGAATCCAAGTGTAATTTATTTCTTTGGAAAACATGGATGCTGCGTCCTCTGGACTAAAGAGGTGAGGGACCGTCCACCTTGTTACCATCGCTCAGTTCAAAAGCCTGCATCTCTGGTGGCATGGGGGTGTGTCAGTGCCTGTGGAATTGGCAGCTTGTGTGATAGATTGATTTTATCATAACACTAATCATCAATAAAACTGAAATAGGCAATAAAATAGTCAAGTGGACATATTCGAAGTGATCAAAAGATGTAAATCTATAAACAAAAATGAAAAGTCTCATTAAAATTTAAAACACCTAAAAGGGTTCATAACTTTATTCGAATAAATTCAAAATTAATACCTGTCAAGAATTATTTCATGACCTACTTGCTGACCCTTTTAAAAGAAATGATGTGTGTGACTGATTAGTTATGCCTGCAGTGGTCTGAAGGGGGAGCTCTGACCACAGATGCCTCAATAAAAATGCTCAAAACGGAGCATTGTATACTTATTGATTTATCCCCAAATCAGACATGAAATAAGTGTTTATACTCTGAATCCCCTTCTGAATTTTGGAGTGTGTGTGATGAGCTGTTCTGCATGTGTTTCGTAAACATGTTGATCAAAGTTTTGGAATTTTTTGCAAGCTTTAGCGGATTTCATCTGTTCAAGTGAAAGTGTACAAGGATAATACACGTAACTGTTTACTGAAGTGTAAAAAAAAAAAAGTTATGAGATTTGCAAATCATCCTCTGTTTTTTATTAAAATTTTACGTAACATTGCAGCTATTTTTGAATTGGGCTTGTAGATCATTTACCTGGAAGGAATTTAATAGGACCAGAAACATAAGGAGCGTTCGTCAACAGAACATCACGACTAGAAAAAGAAAGACTCAAGACAACTCTGAGTGTTATGACCGCCTCACTATAAATGATTGAGATAGTGGGAGCGCCCGCACCGCAACTTTAGCAACACTGTCACGATTGTATTGCATCATTTGTCTGCGACAAACTTTAAGTAGTTTGGCATAAGGTTGGCATGAGATTTCACACAGCACATTCAAAACCCAAGTAACCCAAGACAAACTAAATATAAATACTTATAATTGTATTGTAAAGGAAATGAGTAACCATGAGATTTAATGCATACAAATGAAATGCAGCAAGAAGAAGAGCCAGGCTTCTTGTATCATGATCGCTAAGAATACTGACAAAGACACTAGGTCTAGCATCTACAGCCTCAATAACTTTCCCCCAGTTTTTAGTCATTTTTCCAAGTACTAACCTAACTTTCTGAAGTCACGTGTCATCCTGGGAAATGTTTTCACCGTACTGTACCACTACACACATAGAGCTCTCTACCAGCTCAGGTACCTGACTGACCACCTGGAGACTGAGAAAGGCCAGCATTAATAACTGTTCACTGTATGTCATCATGCATTTGATATCTATTAAAAAGGACGCAGTGATTCATAGCATCTTCATTTCTCTGATCTTTTTTCTGAGCAGAAGAGCAACCATATACTCATTAATTATTAATTATTATAAGTACGGGCTGTGGTAGCACTATCTAGCTGTCACCAACTGCAAGAGCAAACATGTGCATTCTCCAGCTGGTTGGTAAATGGTTGCTGGAAGTTGCTCGCAGTCCTGAAACTAATTGTTAAAGCTCCATTCACATAAGCCTAGAGTGTAAGCAACCTGTTGCTGCTAGTCTGTATTCTGTGACCACTTGATTGATTGAGGTTGCAGGCAGTCACTCGTGTGACACTGGTCCTCCACTAAAAACTCCCTTGAGCTTGCTTTGGTCACTAGCAGTTTACCATGGTTCTCAGCAGTTGGCCTGTAGTATGAACGCTTGTCATTGCTTTTCATTGCCACTGAGTGTCGCTTCTTGCCAGAAGTATTTGGTGGTGAGTTGCAACACCATGGCTAAAGCTCTTGTAAATCTTTACTAGTTTCGAAACAGTATTAATGAAAAGAGGTTAGATAATACCATCTGTCCAGCTTAACTTCTTCATCCCCTTAGACAGAAGCCCAGCTAGTCACAGCAGGTAACTATCACTCACAAGTACTATTGCCTCAAGTGCTTTAATGAGACAGGACAAATAGCCTAGCGTAAGAATGCTAATTTCACTATAGATCTCTGTATGTCATTTCATATTATATCTATTGTTTTTCTTTACATTTTGTTGATTGATTTTTCCATAAACTTTTTATTTCATTTATAATTTAACTCTTTTCTTAAAAAACAAACAAACTCTTCTATGACTATCAGCGAGCATGAGAGAATAGTGCACTAGAAGAGTCAGGAGAGAGAGAGGCCACAGATGGCAGGAAAGGACTACTAAGGAAGAGACGATGAAAAAGTCAGGAAATAATTGAATAAAAGAGGTGAACCCCGAGGTAAAGAGTGCACAACAATGTGAGGCAAGAGGATAGTGGAAAGGTGAAATTATAGGTGAGAACGGCAGACACTGACAGCATATGTGAGAAGAGACAAAGAAGATCAAATGTCTTTCTGCAGTTGACAGAATAAAAGAATATATTTTTTAAAGCTCATTTTAGGAGGAAGCAAAAACGTGCAAAAATAGATTAAATGAAACAGTAAAAAAGCCCGGAGGATAGACTCCAGTCGGTCAGTTTTGCTGCCGTGGCATTCACTCCAGCAAGGCCTTTCTGTTTCAGCAATTATGTGGCGAGGCAGAAAGAAGACTGCAGAAGGTGCATTTCCATATTACTGTCAAGTGAATTTAAAGCTAACTTTTTGAATGTAAGTCAAGCGTATTTCTATTAACTTGAAGCAAGTAAAATAGACCGTAAGGTGTGTGTGTGTGTGTGTTGTATCTTTAAAATGTGAATAAATTATGTTGGTTAAATGCTGCTAGAAGGTGACAGTTGTTAAAATGCGGAATGAGAACAAAGCTAAGAACTAGTGATGTGCGATACCACTGATTTCCTTTCCGATTTGATACCAAGTAATATTCAGGGTGGTATCGACGATACTGATCTGATACCGATACTTTGTACAAAAACGTATTTTATTTATTGTATCTCAAATTATAGCGTCATAATGATTACAGGACATCAGATTACTTGTTCTTATCACTTAATAATGCAGAGTTCATCATATAGAAATAAAAAAAACTGAAGTTGTGCTCTATTTGAACACCTTGCCTGCCTGCTGCACTAAAGGACTCCCTGAGAGACGTCTGTCTCGCCCTAGCAGCACCTGTCCCTGTCCTCCTCATACACTCGTCATATTCTGTGATATGATTTACTCTGAGGTGTTTGACAAGGTTAGTGATGTTGCCACAATCATACATGCCAACCCTCCCGATTTTTCCGGGAGAATCCCAAATTTCAGTGACCCGGAGCCACCATTCTCCTGAATTTCTCCCAATTTTCCACCCGGACAACAAAATTGAAAAACCATATCACAGAATTCATAGCACAGCCAATTCCAGTTTCCAACAATGACAGCAGCTACTTAGTTTTAATATTACTCTTATTTCTCTTTCTGGGTCGCAAAAACCCTTTTAACATATTTTCAGGTGAGAATGTAGCTGTGTAAACTTCAAATATCTGAGCCGACCGACACATTGTCTTCAAACCCCCGCGGTCTTTCGCTACGCAGGTTAATCATGATATATAAGTCACTTTGATAACTTAAAAATGTTATTGTTTGGCTTTTTCAGTGTTTTATTTGTTCGTGAGTAAATCGGTTTGGCTGAGATTAAAGTTATTAGATTCGATTAAATTAAATCAAACTTTATTAATCCCTCAGGAGGGTTCCTTCGGGTTTTCACACAGCTGAATAAACATCAAACAGAAAATGATTAAACAGAAGAGTTTACGTCAGTGCCTGGCAGGGCTGGACTGGGACAAAAAATCAGCCCGGGCATTTTGACTAGAGACCGGCCCACCAGGTATTATAGGAAAAACCATAAATCCTTTGAATGAAAACAAATGTCGTTGTGACAGTGATGTACACTGTCTTGTTGGTACATATGTATCAATCTAATAAACGTAAATCTACACCATCCTCCCTATTCTGGTATTCTAAACAGTACTTAGCCGAAACCCAAAGACTGCTTGGTCGAGTTAACCTCCTGAACTATCTACAACACATGGTGGAAACCTGAAATTAACACAGAGAAGACTAGAGGTGAGACATGATCATTACTGAATATTAAAAATAATATTTATTTATTTACCACATCAATAAACAGCATGGCAGGGCAAAATATTTTTTCTAACATGGCAACCTTTTAAACGTGAAAGGAGACAGAAAGACAGAATAAAAGAATAAAACTTAATTGACTTTTTGATGGCATTTTACACAAAGTACTGGTACAAAATCTAGAAAATGTGGGAAAATACTGGCATCATATACAGTACTTAGTTACTTCTGAAGAAATTATGATGGGACCCTGAAAAAAACTTACTACGTACAATAATGGATTTCTATAAATTTGACATCAGATGAAAACTTTGGTTATAAGATTCGGATCATTATTTGTTAAAAGCTAGAAATTTTAAATGAGAATAAGAAAGAAAAGTATTTTTTTGTGTCCCCCTTTCCCTGTTAATGCTCTACCTGGCCCCCCTGGCAAAACATTGCTAAACCCGCCCCTGCACAGTAACCAGCTGTCAGCTACATAGAAAAGGATCCTGGTGTAAGTTGTCTCTCAGAAACAGTTCATAGCTTCAATTCATTCATGTCACCTAAAAGGTAAACCTGTTTCTCCATCACCTGTTCAGCTCTGATGATTCAGTAAGGACATCTCCTGGTTTCATCTTCATGTTTCCCATATAACCAAACCGATATCATGACCAGCAGCTTTACGGCCGTGGCTCCAACAAACATCAGCTGATATTAGAAAGTAATATTAAATAAATTCTAACAACAGCTGATCAAGTTTAAAGGCGCTTCTGCTGTTTAACGCGACCTCCGCTAGTTTCCTCTTTCTGGCGCAAAGCGGGAGATAAACAAGCAAGAGAGACGGGACTTGTGGCAGAAACCCCGATCAGCTGATCATTGATCAGTTTCATGATTGAAGTAGCAGCAGGAGAGGGAGGGGGGAGAGTGACAGAAGAAGAGGCAGCTGACAGAGTAAAGACAGAATAACTCCAGCTTTTTGTCTTTTTTTTTTCATTGTAGCTGAAGTACGGGACAAATCACGTTTATTTTCAGCTCAATACGAAACGCATAATATTAACTCTGAATACCAGAGGATTCCGTTTTTTACGGGACGGTAGGCAACTCTACTAACTAACCATATGAATAAAATAAAGTTCACCAGTAACATCATAGCACCCGCCCAACTGTATAGAAACTCCGTCATGCTAGCTAGCACGCAGCACGAGTTATTGTAACTGTAAAAAGTCAGCACAACGAAAATAAACTCCACCTAAACTTGGTTTATATCTGACCCAGATAGACTGCAGGTCATAACTTCTTACCTGAAGCTCATTTCACTTGACAGTTGGACCGGCGGCCGCCTTGGGTCTCTCCACCTCCCCTTTCCCCCATCCACCTGCTGGCCTCCACCACTTGCTAATTTTACTGAATCTTTGAAAGCTCCACCATAGCTACTACCAAACAATTGAGTTATTTTTACGCGTCTGCCAGCATCTGTCCAATCCGCCACCTTTCACTGTTTACACGGTTACGGAAAAAAAGACAACAACAACAAAACGTCGGCCCATTTAAAACAAAAGATTACCATCGGGCATACCGGGCAAATGCCCGGTATGCCCGATGGCCAGTCCAGCTATGGTGCCCAGTTATATTTTAGATAGCTCGTGACGTACTACCCGGCTTTCTTTAGACCGCGAAGGCCGGGTCCTCAGGTGGAAGCAGCCTCTGAATTTGGACACCCCCGCTGTTTCCATACATTTAACGTGTTTTATCCGATAAATAAACACTGTAAAATGTATTTATCCCCCCCAACAGCCCTTTTGTATATCTCCCTAGTGTGGGCACAACACCTCACGTTTTTGCCACATGTAACGCAAACCACGTCTCAGCTTTTGTGGAGGTAAAATACGGTTGCACATGAATCCAATTACGCTCAGCCATTGTTGTGAGTGAGCACGCCAAGGGACTGCGAGACATACAGCCGTATTTCGCACATGACAATGAAAGGCGGAAGAGGAAGTAGTTCCTTTGAATGTAGACAATCTGAATGTTATAGTTTCTTTCCACTGTGTTCCTGTTAATGATAAACTACAAATTTACCCTAAATTACTAAAATATCGATATTTTAATGTGAGAATCGATTCTAGAACATAAATGATTGGTATCGGAGGAATCGATATTTCAGGATCGATCCACACATCACTACTAAGAGCACTGTTAGAAAAGTTATGAGAGATGTGCTAAGAGATAATAACAAGAGGCTAAGTGAGGTAACTTGAAAAAGGCAGAGAGATGGAGAGAAGTTAAGTCTTGCTTCCCCTATTACAGAGGAACTCTTTGTGCCCGAAAGAGCCGGAAAGGAGTGCGCTGTCACAAGAGCTAATGTACCCAAGGCCTCTGAGACATGTAGTTTCCTCAAATTCAGCATGAGAGCAATTGCTGATGCATATGAGTGTGACTAACTAATTTTAGGAGCGCTGAGAGACTATGCGACATGGAGAAAAGGACAAATACATTATCGAGAAGAAGACCTCGGAAATCAGCATATGGAGTGAGAGTGAGCCTCAATAATATCCAGTCGCATCGGGTTCCATAATCCATTTTAAAAGCAGCAGACTGTACGATGTGGGGAGTGAGTGCTGGCTTTTGGCTGAGAGGATCAAAGTCGTCAAAGTATCAGCATAAAACTCCGTGTTTGTAATGACGTGGTGCACTTTTGCACTTATGTTCTGTGGAGCTCTGTAATCTCTTATCATAGCATTCAGTCATTTTAAAACCTCAAAAATTGTTTGCTTTAATTAATCACAAGATCTGTTTAGTGCAGTGGTTTACATATTTGCCTAACAAGTGAAAGTTCCCTGTTTTTCAGTGTAAAAATCTGCCAAATTAAACCTGATGTGGTGACCCCATTATGAACAAGGGAGCAGCTGAAAGTAGCTTGTTTGTGAGATGTGTTTAGACAGATTCAAGCCATATTTTAAATGGCAATTTGCCCACACATAGATTAGAAAAGCACACACCTAAAAGCTCCAGTTTATATTGCACACATCACCAAAACCTAAGCAATAAGTTCAAGAAACATTGTAGACTTTTTAAAAAAGTTGTGGCAAGGCATAGGTCATGGAAAAGGTATAAAGTCATTTTAAAACTTTCCATGGAGCATAGTGGAGCATTTTTTGCTAACACAAAAAACCCTAAAAATCCACGTATGTCAGGCCCCAGGCACTAATCATCGCCTTTTTAATAGCATTCGTATAGTGAAGCATGACAGTGGAAGCATTATATTACAGGGGTGCTTCTGATCGGTGGGGACAGGCAGGCTGATCAGACTGAGGCTATGTACACGGGTATTTTTTAAAAACCCGTTTAGGCCTTTTGTCCACATGTAAACGGCGTTATGGATCACTGAAAACTACGATTTTTGAAAACTCCTGCCAGGGTGGAGATTTTCAAAAACTCAGTTTTTGCCTTTACTTGTGGCACTCGAGGAAAACGGAGATTCAGTCGGACAAGGTCAAAGGTGTGCGCCTTTTTTGACATCATGCTTACTGTTACTGTTACTGTTCCTCCATTTGGAAAGACAGACGTGTCAGAGTGAACTTGGATTATGTGATTTGATTTGATTATGAATCACTTAGACTAATGTAAAATTTTAAGTTTATTATTGAATAAACTCTGCCCAAGGGACCCGGTGAGACGAAATCCAAAATACTGTCTTTAGTTATTAACATTTGAAATGAAGAAGGCACTTGAAAAGGTACAAAATTAGCTGCCTTTCCAGAAAAACACAAAAACTTTTCAGAAGTACTTAAGATTTTTTGAGGGCACCCTGTTAACAAAACTCAGTTTTCTCGACTTCTGATCGGCCAGCATTTCTACACTGTTAGGATTTGGCATATTCTTGACAGTGATTGACTTTGTTTTTGGTCTTTACATATGGATGGAGATATTTTTCCAAAACTGCATGTGTGGACAGAGATTTTTTTTTAAAAACAAAAACGGAAAATCTCTGTTTTTAAAAATACCCGTGTACGTGTGGATGTAGCCTTAAAGGAAAGCTAAATACAATCAACTAAAGAAAGGTCTTTACAGAAACAAAACATGTCCAGAGTGCCATTAACTGTGATTATAGGGAAAATTCAGTGAACTGAAGGTTCCAACTAGTGCTGTAATGGCTTTGGGACAAGTCCCCCTCTGTCCTCATGTGATCCAGCTAAAGCCCATGAAATATCTGTGGAGGAACCTAAAGATGACAGAAGTGACACTGCCCAACAAATATGACAGAGCTTCAGCAGACCAGCCTGCAGGAGTGAAATAAACTGACCAAATGCACTTCTCTGTGCTGTTCTGGTTTTAGGACCTGTTCCTGTGCTGAAAGGCAAACTGCTGTCTCAGTGTCAGGTTTCAAGAAGCTGTAATTGATGCTGGAAGCAGCTCCTCCAAAGTACCAAATTAGGCTCTGGATACTGATGATGTCATTATTTATCCCTTACCGGAGGATGAAGTCATTGCCAGCATAGAAGCAAAACCCTCTGTTCAGGTTTTTTTTTTTTTCAGTCAGATAAGATTAAGAATGTAAAGAAAACACTTAAAACAGGATTTATTAAATTATTTCGTCCTGTCTTCCTGGTAGTTTTCCTGTAGGAGCTCTATCTCAGTAACACAACCGACTTCACCATTTGAGTTAAATGATACAGCATTGGGTTTATTGTAAGCTCAGCAATCAATCCTTGTCAGGTGGATGGCTGGCTGCCCTAACACTTATATACAATAGATCAAACAGATCATGATGAGTCTTCAGTTTAAGAAACTGAGTTTCCCAGTATTGATTATGTATCCGTTCCAGCAACTTGACTGTTGTTCAGTGACATTCTGTGCTTTTTTTAGCCTGAAGGATGTGCACTTTTTTTGTATTTTATTACCTCATGTCATTAAGATGTTAGGAGCAGTATGCTGAGTAATATATTTTGAAGGATTTGACATTTTGCTTCCATGTAGTTTTTCATAATGTTTGTCATTTTATTAGGTGACTAAAAAAAGTAAAACCCATTACACACATTAATGATTTGTCATGTTACAGCCTTATTCCAAAATTGATTATATTCATTTGTTTCAATTTTTTTTTAATATATAAAATTTATTATGTATCAAGTCTCTCTGAAAAAAAAGTATTCACATCCTTCGATCAATACTTTGTTGAAGCATCTTTGGCAGCAATTACAGCCTCGAGTCTTTTTGAGTGTAATGCTACAAGCTTGGGACCTATTTTTGGGCAGTTTCTCCCATTCTTATTTGCACAGCCTCTCAGGCTCTGTCAGGTAGGATGGAGAGTGTCGATGCACAGTCAACTTCATATCTCTCCATAGATATTCAACAACAACAACAACAATCTTTATTTATAGAGCACATTTAAAAGCCTTGGGCATACCAAAGTGCTTTACATAAAACAATAAAAGGTTCAAACATTGATAACGGATAAATAAAAATAAC
>NW_024582587.1:572680-592022 GCF_018398535.1 Haplochromis burtoni | reverse complement strand
AAGGTCCCCTGATGCCTGTCTCCCCTACCTATGTGACCTATCCTCCTCTTCCCATGCTCCGTAGGAAACGCCTCAGGAAACGGGGTAGGAGGAGCGGCGTCCGTGTCCGCGTTAAGGCTTATATCAGAGCCATGGCTATGGACTTCCCTTCTACAGGCCGTGAGCTTTCCCGTTTCTTCCACTATCTCAGCAGCCACTCTGCGGCTAGACTGCTAACCCACCGTTGGATTTGCTCCGTCGGCCTTCAAACCTACCCTGCTCGCCCAGTGGCTTACCACTCTGCCCGATTTTGGATAACACCGCCTGGCCGCGGTGTTCAACATAACAACCTTTGCTCCTTGCGACGGGCTACTACAAAGGTCCTGGCCCCCCGGATTCGGTTGGCCTTATTTAATGTCAGGTCTCTTTCAAATAAGGCCTTCCTCCTAAATGACTTTTTTCTCACCTCGGGACTGGATGTCCTATTTCTAACGGAGACCTGGACTTCTCCGGGTGAGTTCATCCCCTTCTCTGAGCTTCTACCTCCTGACTGTGCCTTCTTTAGCTCACCTAGGCTAACTGGTAGAGGTGGTGGCTTAGCCTCGGTTTTCAAAAATAAACATGATGCACGGCTGCTATCCTCTCCAACCTATTCCAGTTTTGAAGTTCAGCTATTGGAACTGACGGGCTCTCGGACCACTTTGTGTGTCGTGGTTTATCGTCCGCCTAAATATCATAAGATGTTTATCTCTGAATTTGCTGATTTTTTGGGATCCGTTCTTTTTAAATATGATTCTGTTATTGTTTCTGGAGATTTTAACATTCATGTCTGCTGTATGAATGACCAATTGGCTAAAGATTTTCTTGTGCTGACTGATTCTTTTAATCTTATTCAGTGGGTGAATGAGCCTACCCATGTTCAAGGCCACACCCTTGATTTGGTTTTTTCATTCAATGTGGACATTTGCATTAAGGAAATCAGGAATACTGGTCTCTCTGATCATTCCCCGGTCATTTTGATGTAGACCTGGGTGATACTGGACAATACCTAAACTCTCCTCTTTATCCTACGCGCACTATTAATGCCAATACTGTGGTCAACTTTACTACGTCTTTTGTTAACTCCCCATTTAGTATGCTGGATTGTTCTTCCCCACACACACTTGAGAACTCTACTAATACTCTTTTAACCACCTGTTCCTCGATTCTTAACATTGTTGCACCCATCAAAATGAAACGCCCTAGAACTTTCTCACAATGCTGGTTAAATGATTCTGTTCGTGTCCTTCGACGTATATGTCGGCGTGATGAGAGGAAGTGGAGGAGTGATAGACTTCAGTCTTCTTATGATATTTTACGTATTAGCCGCTCGAAGTTCCAAACTGCTGCCAGAACGGCTAAAGCGGCTTTTCTCTCTAAAATATCACCACTAATGGTGATAATCCACGAATTCTATTTAAAATTTTTAACTCTGTGGTGAACCCCCGTCCCTCTATGCCACTGCTGTCTTCCCCGGGTCTTTGTGGAAAATTCTCAAACTATTTTTTAGATAAAGTTTTATCCCTTAGATCTACTCTTCCTCTGGTGACTGATTGTATGTCTACCCCTGATTGTTCGGCCACTTTTTATCAATTCGAACCCGTTTCTCTCTCCACTCTGAAGCGTCTAATTGATAAATTGAACAATACTAACTGTGTACATGATGCTCTCCCATCCCGTATTGTTAAGGATTGTTTCAGTGTAATTGGACCTTGTTTATTGTCCATATTGAACTTCTCCTTGCTTTCTGGCTATGTACCTTCAGCTCTCAAGCATGCCATAATCCAACCTGTTCTAAAAAAAAGGAACCTTGAGCTTAGTGATTTTGCCAATTTTAGGCCAATTTCTAAGCTTCCCTTTCTGGCTAAAATACTTGAGAAGGTGGTTCTGCTCCAACTGCAGACCTACCTTGATGAGAATAATATAAATGATAAATTTCAATCGGCCTTTAAACAACATCACAGCACAGAATCAGCATTGCTTCGTGTTTTCAATGATCTCCTACTAATGGCTGACAACGGACGCCCCTCAGTCTTAGTGCTATTGGATCTATCATCGGCATTTGACTTGGTTGACCATAATATCTTATTAGCGAGACTTGAGCACACTGTAGGCATCAAGGGCGCTGCCCTGGATTGGTTTAAATCCTATCTCTCCAATCGGCTCTCTACGGTACATCTGGCTACATCCTCTTCCTCGGCTGTACCTGTTTGCTGTGGTGTCCCCCAGGGATCTGTGCTGGGCCCTACCCTCTTCTCATTATACTTGCTTCCTTTAAGTGCCATCTTTGAGAAATACCATATTGCTTATCACTATTATGCAGATGATATCCAGCTCTATTTTGAGCTAAACGACGATCTTGCTCTGTCTCTGAATAGCCTCCGAGAATGCATGTCTGAGGCTAAGAAGTGGTTGCTGTCGAATTCTCTTATCCTTAATGAGAAGAAAACCGAGATTATGATTTTTGGTAGTAATGCCCTTCGTGCCAAACTCCGGGATGCCTTTGGTTTTCTTAGTTGTTCTCTCTCTGATACTGTCAGGAATCTGGGTGTCTTATTTGACAGCTCCTTTTCACTTGACAAACAAGTGTCTGCTGTTGTCAGATCTAGTTTTTACCAGCTTCGTCTTATCTCTAAGGCTAGGCGCTATATACCGCATAAAGATCTCGAAAAGCTCATCCACGCCTTTGTAACGTCGAGGCTAGACTATTGTAATTCACTTTATTGTGGTCTCCACTCTTCCCTTTTACAGAGATTACAGACAGTTCAGAATGCTGCAGCTCGCATTCTAACTAAAACCAGCAAGTTTGCCCACATTACTCCTGTCCTTGCCGATCTGCACTGGTTGCCCGTCAAATATCGTATTCAATTTAAAATTTTGTTGTTTACTTTTAAAATTACTAACAACACTGCACCCAGCTACCTTAAGGACCTTTTAAACCCTTATGCTCCTGCTAGGGCTTTAAGGTCATCGTCACAGTTACTGCTGGCTCAGCCCAGATCTCGACTTAAGACTAGAGGTGATCGATCGTTTGCTCTTGTCGCACCTGTGCTGTGGAACAATCTCCCGATTGGCATCCGGGCATCTGATTCTATTCATTCTTTTAAATCACAGCTTAAAACATATCTTTTTAAACTTGCCTTCTCCACTTTTTAATTGCTGGTTTGTTTGTTTGTTTGTTTGGTTGCTGTGACCTATTGACCTCTTGTATTAATTCCCTCCTATCTTTCTATTGGTTGTCTTTTTTTATGGTGGTACAGCTTTTATCTTGCTATTACCATGTGCTGTAGTCATTCTTATTGGTAGCTTTTATCTATGAACATAACTCGAACATAAAACCAAAGATAAAACAACGAGAAGTACAACGCCAAGGCGAAGACGTGGTCGGAGACGGTCAGCCATGCACACCGGCGCCATCTTCCCAGCATGCATATCGCTGTCGATTCAAGTCAGATTCAAGCCTGGGCTCTGACTGGGTCACTCGAGAACATTCACAAAGTCGTCACGAAGCCACTGCTTTGTTGCCTCGGCTGTGTGCTGAGGGTCATTGTCCTGCTGGAATATGCAGAACAACATCCCACAGCATGATGCTGCCACCACCATGCTTCACTGTAGGGATGGTGGTGGCCCGGGGATGGATTTATGGATTTTGGAGTGACAATGACAAAATGTAAAAGAAATCAAGTGCTGTGAATACTTTCCAGATGCACTGTATATGTGTATGTCTTTATATGCATATTATTAAATTCATTTTTGATTATTTTATAATTATTTAATTATCCGCAAGAGACGGTGCCTGAAAACTTATCGCCCGTACAAGGCAAAGACTTCTGTTTTAATGTGTCATTAGATGTTTGGACGCTCAACAGAAAATGCATATAAATGTTTCCCTTAAAGCTGATCAAACCTGTGGGTGTGAATGAGCAAAAAAGTAAAAAAATACTGTCAATCTGTGTGGAACAAATATAACAGAGTAGTAATAGCCTACCACTGCCAAATTTAAATGACCATCACTATGGAAGTGAGATCATGAGCGCCGTAGCACAACTAATCCACTTCCGAGCAATTAAAGGAAAACATGGGATTATTCCACTCAAGGTGCACTTTGCCAATCCACTTCCATCATAACCTCAAAGAAAAAAATCTCAGTCAAGCATCTAGAAATGCTGACACGAGCACCGTGCAGACTCCACACCCACACAGACAGCCACAGACAGACAGTCTCATCAGCACATATACACGCATTAGGAAATAAGCCATACAAAGGGAAACAGAAAACAAACAAAGCACACCGAAACACAAGCGCACACTCTGTTTGATAAACGCACACACACAGACCCACAGACGCACACACATTTGTTCATTCAGCACTTTAAAGCAAACCATTAGTCGCTCAATCAGGCAAACCCCACAAGGGAGAGAGAGCTAATTAATGGCCGTATCGAAACGCCAAGCCTCGCGCTTTATCAAGGTTTCGGGAAACATGATGGGTCCCTCACAAATGCCATATTATTCTCTCTCCCTCTGCCTGTTTGTCAGTCTCACACTTTCCCTGTCTCACCCGTTAATACTGCCTAATAAATCTAATTTTTTTCATTGAATAATAGTGTAATTAATGTCCTGGAATACACACAAAAAGGTTGAAAATCGGATGCCTGCTACATATAAATTGTGGATCTCATTATTATTATGAGACACAAACTAAATTCTCTTCAGGCGGTTGTCAGTTAGGGAATAACACAAAAATAATAATGAACAGTTTGACTGTATGCACTGAAATTCACGAGGCAACGCTGCTGTATTAACAGTGCATCTAAATGGATAAAGGACGCGGGACCCAAAATCAGACCACAGCTGTTTATCAAATATGAATGTATAGTAACCTATTCTATATATCCCTTTGGTTAACACTTTATAATAGCACTTGTTACTAAACTGCAAATAAATAGTCCTTTACAGTATAGTATATGTAGTACTTTATACTTCTGTAAAGTTATTTTACTCTTAGCCGTTAACTCAATACAGCTTTATTAGCTTTATTTATGTCACTTTGTCACCAGTTTGTGCAGTTGCATCATTAATTATATATTGTATTTATTGCATCATAGGTAACAAGAGACAGTTAAAATTACATTCAAATGACATCTTCACACATGCTGTAAATGATACAATATATTTGTTAATCATTACCAGATGTTCTTGTCCATTGGTGAGCCCCAGCTCATTCTCTAATACTGCCGTTTTTGTCCTTGCCTTGGGCAGTTCTGAGATCACAGCGCGAGGTGTCCCCAGTGCTATGATGCAACAGTGAGACTGATTTCATTCCAAATTCTTCACATATGGTTTGAACCTGTTGGTGTCACATTTGAATGCAGCAGAGAGCCCACATCTTTTCACTCTTGTGATTGGCTACATTATAAACCATGAACTCTTCCCAGAGCTGACTAACTAGAGCAGGCCGGGCAAACACAAGGCTCGGGGACCAGAACAGACCTGGCAAAGACTCAAATCTGAAAATGTGAAGGAGGGCAAACATTTTATTATTTCTAACTGTATTTTCAGAGCTTTTGCTACTGTGAAGACCTCCAACAGACTGCACCAAAGTAATAAGGTAATAGATAAACAGTAACAGTTAAAACAGCAAAATTCCTGTTTTCTTCTATAGAAATTTCTATACCAGAACCTTTTTTGCAATTTTAAACATTTGTGCTGTAGATTTCTTGCATTTACTACAGCAGCGATTTCTTATCATGTACGGAGATGCACTGTTGAGATTGCTCTTTTTTCTTTTATTAAATATATTAAATATGTAGTTAAACACTGTTACGCTGCCAGAGAGGGGATTTTGCTGTTTCATCCCACTTAAGATCAAAGTAGGCTGTATGTGGTTCACATCGTGCCACCTGCTGCCACTTTTACTCTTAATAATATATAGTTATTCAAACAATGTTTCTAAACATACTGCTAAGAACTGAGGAATCCTTTGCAAAGTTTAATACTTGCAACTTTTCAACAATGGTTTACCTACGGCACATGGGTGCAGCGGTTAGCACTATCACCTCACTTCAAGAAGGTTATTTTTTCAAACCTGCCAGCGGGGGGCGTTCTGTGTAAAAAGTAAAGCTTCGTTTTTTCAGCCTCTCCCGGGGTCGCCACCACAGGTGGCTCGGAATGTATGACTTGACAGACTCCTTCCTAACACAACCCCAAAGGGATTTGTGCCTCCTCCTGAGATTCAGCCTGGGGAACTTCCACTTGTGAGGTGAATGTGTAAACCCCGGGGGCCTTTCTGTACATTTCCTCCATGCGATTTTGCAGGTTCTCTCCCATTACACCAACTTCCTCTCACAGTCCAGGGATGCTCGTTAGGTTCACTGGTGATTCTTAATTGGCAGTGGGCATAAATGAGAGTGTAAATGGCTGTCTCTTGAAGCTCTGTATTTCCTTTGTGACAGACTAATGACCTCTCCAGGTTGTACATTCTAGGAAAGCTAGGATAACCTATAGTACCTATAGTCTACTTTTCCACCTTAACACTAAATTCTATGAGCACTTAGGAAGATAGATGGCTTCATTTCCATTAATCATTATTTCCTTATTATTGAAAATAACTCTTTAAGTTTCATTAACTCATTAATGATTAATTAATATCAGTTAATATCCAAATCATTTACTTTTACTTCAAGTTGGAAAGTTGGAAAGGAAGACTTCCTTTAAGAACCAATGTGGACTTCTTTAATAATTATACCAGATTGGCGTTAATAATTAATATATAGTATTTTTGTTTCCTTTTGTTGTTGTTTGTTTAAGTGTGTGCTATTGCACTTCCATAAAAACATATTAGTAGCTGTGAACTCCCCCATGGAAGTACAGGAGTAGATGTACATAAGTATTTCTATGAGAAATTATGCTGTTTAAAGAGATGGGGCTGGACTTTTATTGTAATATTAATTAGATGTAATGTTAATCATTTTCAAGTTTACATCTTGGCACAATAAAAAATACATACAATTTGAACTGTTGTGAGCTAACGAAGCAATAATGGAGTCAACTACAGAACATCATGTGCCATCGTGTGATAATATGACTGACGTGTGGTTCTTCGCCATTAGTACTGAACTCTGTAATGGTCATTCCTTAAGGTAAAAAACTATAAATTGTACCCTGTAACATTTTATTGGAATATGATATTGTTGATACTTCAAATAAACTTGTATAAAGGAAACAGAAAGAGGGTTGTGTTCAGCAAGACAGATGTAGCATTAAGGCTGATCCAAAATTTGCATACATGTTTTCCTGTTGCGTGATGATTCACTTTCCATCCAAGGCAATTACTCTCCCACGTCTAGTACTTGAAACTGCAGCTGCTATATGACTTAGCGTGCACTTCTTGATTTGAAAATCAATCTGGCACATCTGTGCCTGATTCTCCTTTAGTTCACTCTCAATACCTACATAGATAACAGATGTTACGGTTCAAACTTTACTTTTTAGCCAGTGCATAGTGTACAAATCACAAAATTAGATTAAAAAAACCTTTAACATGGGGCTCTAGTAGTTATTTACACATTGTACTTGAATTTTTAGAGTCACCAGGTTCTCGTCACGAGTCCTACATGTTTCCTGTGCACAAGTTGCATCTTTTAAAACCAAGCAGCAGCAGGTTGCATCTTTGACTTGAAGGCCCATCACTTTGGTTTGACACCTGTGCACATCTGACTCTACTAAGCACTTGCAACTTCATTAGATGCGGAAGTGCACCTGCAAAGCAAGAGATGTGTGCATATTTATGCATCTGACACAATAGCAGCAACTTCATTAATTGTGAAGTCAATTATTCCAAACAGACGCAGGATGGACCATGACCTAACAGTAAATAATACTACTTTTCTACATCTGATAAAGGTGACAGTCACAGTTTTACTGATGAATAATTTGTTGCACTCCAGCGTCCTCAGGTTCAGAAGCCCTGAGCTGGTGGTTATTCTGTTTTCCTTTTATTAAAATCCAGGTTTATTTGCAAACACAAAACATACTTTTTTACATTTCCCCCCCCCATGTCAAAGCTGTTTAAAATAATGATAGTTATTTTATCAGTTGTGTCGCTTGAACTGAATCCAAAATGACCAAATACCTTTCATGCATATTTTGAGTTTTCTCTCATTAATCTTGCTCTACAACTTCACATCTATTGCAGTTTGAAATATGCAGTTTGAAATTTACTGTGATAAAGAAAGAGTCTGGAACAATTCAGACTAACAAGTCTTTCCAGTAGTAGGTTAATTCCTTACCTGGAGGATCATATCAGCAGTTCTTTCATCGAAGTTTACAAAGAGAGTACTGCGCATTTCAAAATGTGGCACAACAGCAGTAACTTTATCAGTTACTTATAATATCTCTGACATGAAGACAGGATCAATTTATCATATAGCAGCACACCAAGAGGAGAGAAGCTCAGAGATGTATTGACTACTGATGGGAAACTGGTTTAACTGATGAACTAGCTGCAAGTTAGTAAAAGTAGTTCCCGGTTTAAACAGTTTGGTTAATTTAAAGCATATTGAAAAGGAGAAATATATCTCTGGAGATGCTACGTTAGCGGACTTGCTAGCATGTAACCTTCGATAGCTCAGTTGGTCGAGCGGAGGACTGTTGTGGAAAGCACAGGAATCCTTAGCTCCCTGATTCAAATTCGGCTTGAAGGAAAAGTTTTTTGGGGTGTCTTGTAGAGCAAGGCACCCACTAACCGGAAGGTTGGTGATTTGATCCCAGGCAAGACACTAACCCCATGTTGCTCTCTGAAGCATCCATCAGAATGTGAATCTTAGATAGGATGTGAATGGGTGAATATACAAGTTGTGTAGAATGCTCAGATAGAGTAGAAAAGCACTATCCAAACCCAGTCCATTTACGATGTCAGGTCAGTTTTTACTTTTAAAGACAGATACAAATAAAAAGTGCAACCTCAAAAGTCAGTAAAAAAAACCAAAAAACTTCTTGGTAACAAGCACAATTATGTGTTACTAAGCTAACCTGATTCCTTTGGGGGGGAAAGGAAAAAATTTATCTGTGTTTTAAACTTTTCTTTGTCTAGTTTTTATATATATATAAAAACATCACCAACCTGAAGGTAGAAGAAGAAGGTCAGACAGGAGGACACACAGAGGATGGAGTCCGTAGAGAACGTTATGGAATGATAGTAGCAATGTCAGGTTTTTTTTGTTGTGTATATATATATATATAAGCATATATAAAGCTTAGGTGATAAGTTTACATACATTCATCATAAGCATGGTAGTGGTCTTTTTAATGACTTCTTTGAGTTGTTCGTTTTCCAGGGTGGAAGGATTGCACAGCACACATCTTTAATTACACCACCGATAATTTTGGTTAACTGTCCCTTTGCAAGTTGCACCTTCTGGCATTCTTCAGGTTGGATATTTGACTGCTCCTCTTGGCAGCATTAATTGAAATTGGTTGGTTTCCTGGCAGTAACCTCGCTTTTAAACATAGTGTACAAATTTGCAATGGGGGTGAGGTCTGGCTTTAATGTTGGAATGCTTTATCCAGTCTTTGGGATGATCCTAACCAAGTCCATCCTAATACGTGACGGTAACAAATGGACATATAAAACATGAAATTGTTTAGAAATGTCCCATTAAGCTTGTGGAGAGAATCAATACAGAATCGAATCGATAAGTGATATTGGTGAGGAATCTGAGTCGCAAAATTTGTATCCATCCCAATAGCTAGAAATATGGCAGAAGCTTGTTCATACTACTAAAGATGTCTGGTTGATGTACAACTTGCTAAGGGATATTTCACCAGATATTACTGGAGGTTTATGTACACTCTGTAATAAATTCAACCTTGTGCGCCATGTTTTTTTTTTTAAGTCATTAAAGATGTATGATGTATAATTATTCCACCCTGGAATTTCAAAGAAATACAAAATTACCATGACTCTCATTCCCATGATGGGTGTACATGTGTGTAAACTTTTGACCACAACAGCATCCAGATCAGATACAATTATGTTCAAAGTTCTCCTTTTGAGATTTTTGACGAACCACGCAAATGCAGTGTTCTTCTATAGGTAAACCTCTGAAATAGCAGCAATTGAATTATGCCTTTAATGTGTTAATCACTTCTTCAGACACTAAAATAACTGAAGCTGCCATGTTTTAGTGTTACTCAAATTACAGACAAAGTTTTCAAATCAATAAAAAAAAGAAGAAAAGAAAAAGTTTTCCCAAGTTGTCTGACCTAAATCAAATGGACAAGAAAGCACATGTCAAGGTATTTCAGAAAATCTTAGCTGACATGTTGACATCTCGGCTGCCATAAGAATAAAGATTTTAATTCATTTTTTAACAAATTCAGCTGAAACTCTCCCGTACCTGTGAAACATTTTTTAATGTAACTGAGCATTTATCAGAAATAGTGCCCTCATAGAAACATAGGATTCGACTAGATGTTTAAATGATCAGAATTGACTTGGCCCACATTTCCCATCTTTTCTTCCTAGTGTACTCCTTAATTATACGTGACAGTGCAGACAAGATCTTTCTGTGTGCTTCAGAGGTAATTTGGCTGCCATTATCAGTAACATCATAGAAAGCAGTGAGCCAAGTCCAGAGGCAGCCATGCATACTGCAATCAGAAGGCCTCCTCCCCGCTTCACAGGTGAGAGGATGCCCTGCGCAGTTTCTCTCTTTCTTTGTATTTGCCTCTGCAAAGCTGATGAAAGCCTTGCATGGTGTTGTCTGTCTTTGGAGTTTTCTTGGATGCTTCCTATTCTAAAAGTGAAACTGGAGCCTGGCCACATTTTTTTCAATTTTATTTTAAATTCACATCTTTCATACGTTGGCTGACATCCGGTGTCAGCTCTGATTGCACTTATGGCAGCTGTTTGGTTTTCAAAATATGTAATATGATTGATTGACGGGCCAATGAAGTCTCTATTTGTGATTTCTTTTTTTTAAAAACAACAACAACAACAACAACAAACTTGTTTTCCCATCAAAGGCAATTCCTGAAATCTTCCCTTTTGTCAAAAGAATCAAAAGAAAGACCAAAATATTTGCATATTGCTTAGTATGCATCATTGTTGCAATGTGAAACATTTGTGGAAGATAAATACTGAAAAACTATTTCTTTCAGAATTTATGATCAGCTGAGACTGATGTGGACAACTCTCATGGGTTGTGTAGCCATATTACTATAATTTTCTTGGCATAAAAGGGTAACATTGACCTTGCGTACTCTTTGGAAGAAAAGAAAAACATGCACATTAATGAAAACCTTTTTTGCAGGTGATATTCTAAAAGATAGCATAGCACCACCATAGCATGAAAAGGCAGGGTCTGGACATCAATGTACAGTTTTTAATTAAATATTTATCATGCATTGTTTCAAAAGAAAAGATCTTCATGCAGTCTTTTTTTGTGCGATTCACATTTTCAAAACTCAGAGAGATCTCTAATGACAGTCTTATAAAGGGGCTCGAGTCAGAGAACAGTTTTTTAAAGACTACTGCAGACAGATGTGATTCTTGAGTCTGGCATTTGAAAACAATTGCCAATGAAAGGGACAGTGAATAAATTTGAAAATATGTGTTGTTGTATGCATTGCATATAATCCCTCTCGCTGGGTCAGCTGGCATAGTAGCATTATATATTATCAGTTCTTGTCCATGGATACCTTGTCCAGTGTTCCTGTATCCTCAACACCTGACATTGAACATGTTAAGCCTGGCGACATCCAAGCTGGTATGGATTTAGTGATGTATGTCTTGCTCATGTTCTGAGGTAGGGTTGAGGAGCATGGGGGGACCTAACCTGGGGACCCTTATTGGATGCATGCCCTGGCAGGGATTCAAATTTCAGACCTACTGTTTCATAGAACAATGTATACCAAGGTGGAATAATAAGCTGATAGGTTCTGATGATTTCAAGACATGAAAGCTTCTTACAATGCACAGAGGTCGCCAGCTGAAAACCAGCACCCCAAATCTCTATGAGCAACCAAAAGAAGGATGGTGGGAATAAATGATCATCAGAGCAAATCCCAGTGGATGTGGCAATCCGAGTGGACAGCAAAATCATGGAGGAAGGAACATGAGAAAATAGAGAATTATCAAGGGCAGAAGAAACAACTGGAGTAGATGTGGAAGATAAAGTCTGAAGTGGTCTCAGTGGTAACACGAGTATTAAAAGCTATAATGCTTAAACTGGAAGAGTGGCTCCAGGCATAACATCACAGATCTCTATCCAGAAGAGGGCAATCCTAGGAACATCTAAGAGGGAGAAAAGTAGGATGGCCTCCTAGATCTGGACCTGGGGGTTCACTGAGTTCCTGTTGCACCTCAACAGTTTGAGGTGCAACAGACCAAAACATAATGTCCCAGAGGTGCTCTGCTGGATTTACCTCACGGAGGCATGAGGACCAGTCATTGGTACCAAGTCCTTCATCCTCAATGAACTGCCTGCACACATGCGTCCAAAAGGAAACCCAGACCAACTGCACCACTGTAGAGTCTGACAATGGGTCCAAGCATTTCATCTGTCATTTGAACCTTACATCTCAACTGTAAAAAACACAGGGCACCAGTGGTGGACCTGCCAATTCTGGTGACTAGATGACATGGAGCCCTCAGGCCACCCTCATGAAATCTGTTTCTGATTGTTTGGTCATTTACACCAGTGGCCTGCTGGAGGTCATTTTAGAGCTCTGCTAGTGCTCATCAGGTTCCTGCTTGCTGGTAGACATGGCAAACTATCTGGCAATGACACATATTTCTCTGGACTCCCTGTGCAACCTCTGTAGGGTCCAGGTATGACATCACGCTACCAGTAGTGACACTGACACTAGTCAAATACAAAACTAGTGAAAAAACTGTCAGAAAAGATGAGAAGGGAAAAATGTCAGTGGCCTCCATCTGTAAAACCATTCCTCACTGTTGCCCCTCTTATTTTCACTGTTATGAAAATAAGACAAAATAAGTTGTTATTTCCATTAACACCAAAGCAGCTGAAACTGATTAGCAACCCCCTCTGCTACTTAACCGACCACATCAATATCCCACAAGTTTAATTGACTTGATGCTGTAGTCTGATTAAAAAGTGTTCCTTCAATTGTTTTGAGCAGTGTATGATTAAAAAAAACACTTAATGTACAAAACTGTATTAATTAAAATGCAATTTAAAAAATTAAAACGTATGCATAAGTTCAATAAGGAATATCAGTAATAACTGATCCGCCTGCTTCCTACTAGTCTATTCCTTATGTTACTTCGATGTTCCCGTGCTGTCAAACTCAATATAATGACATCATTACTCTAGTCCAATCATTTTCTGGCCCTCCTTCTGCGAGCTAATCAGCCTCTGTTCGGTACTTTATAGTTTATTGCTCGTCTGTCACTCCGTCTTTCACACTCATTCATTCATGCCGCCAGCCTCCACCCCATCTACGCCATACCCCGGTCACTCAGGCCCATTCAAGCCTACATCTTTAGCTTCACAACCACCAGTGGGTATAGACTCTGGGGGGGGTCCTGTCCTAGCTGCTATCTCTGCTGAGATTCCATTCTGTTACGATGGGTTGCTGGAGTCTAATCAGCAGATAACACTATTGAATTTTCTATCTCAATAAATCGTGTTCACTATTTTCCAAATGAGCTCTTCTTATTGAAATATATTATAAGTTCAGGGTCTGTCTAAATTCACTCCTCAACAGGATTTGATTAATAGCTTCCTATCCTCAGCATGTTGTAAGTACACCCTGTGCCTCAAATTTAATAATGTGCTCTTTTGTGCTCTAGCAGAAATAATTCTTATATTTTCGTTACTATTCACCACACTTAGCTTGCAGAAAATTATGAGTGATTTTATG
This sequence comes from Haplochromis burtoni, assembly GCF_018398535.1. Lineage (NCBI taxonomy): Eukaryota > Metazoa > Chordata > Actinopteri > Cichliformes > Cichlidae > Haplochromis > Haplochromis burtoni. The sequence goes on along the minus strand of NW_024582587.1, from coordinate 578,111 downwards.
TGCATTTACTGCTTTTTTTCAAATCCTTTCAAAACGTCTCAAATATGAGACAATAGGGTCTGAAAGCAGTTTGCTATTATTTGATTCCTAGAGAACGTCTGAAATGTCTTACTCACTAGCAAATAATACCAAATGATGTGTTGTTGAGTGCATTGTGGCCCTATGGCAGTTTATTTTTGAGGACAACGTCGAGGCCAATGACATATTTCACAATTTCAATGGAAGGGATCTGAAACAAAATTTAAAGAGTTTCTATGTGAAATGTGGCCTTGTACTGTGAAACATGATAATTAACATGATGCAGACTTTTACTACTACATGCCAAGGTTTTACCAGCCAACAACACTGAATTTTATATAAAGGTGCTTATTATACATTAAAAATCTATTCAAATCAAAACTACAGATTTATTCAAGTAACACTGTATTTTTATGTTTTTGTGTGCAAGTTGCACTTGACATCAAATAATGTCAAATTTTAATCTGGGAAGTATAATAGAAGTATTTAAACATGTACTACTTAACCTCCTAGGACCTGGCGTCCACATATGTGGACATCACATTTTGGGTTATTTAGACCAAAATATTCCATTTTTCTCTACAGGGGCCTGATATCCACTTATGAGGACATTATACTGCCACTGTTTTATCAAAATTTAAAATGAATGTCTTCATATGTGGCTCTCATTTTTCTTAGAAACAAAAATAGAGTAAAAAAATCTGGTGATTCTTTGTTTTTACATTCATTGGGTCCCAATATCCCGAAATATCAAAGAGATATTAAAAATGCATGCCATGGAAGAGTTCGGGTCTTAGGAGGTTAAGTAAGGTACAAGTGCATCAAAACAGTCTCAGTTAGTTAATTCCCACCACTCTTAAAACCATTCATTGGGACTTTCCTGTAAGTATATGTTTTTTCTTAAATATCATATTGTGGGAATGCTAAAGCAAAAACAGCAAAGTGCAGTCAAAGAGATTCAGCAGCTACAGGTAGGACAGCAGATCTGTACCTTCACTTTGCCTTTGTTCTCTCTTTCATGCAGTGCCTTGCTGTAAAACCCACCGCTAGTGACTGATCATTTCTTTTGACTGCCGTTTGGGTGGAGTGGGTTTTACACTAATGGCAGGGTGAGCTGCTTCTCCGCGTAGCAAAAGTGACCCAAAGGGTGCGCGTGTGTGTTTATGTGTGTGTTGCGGATGCAAAACACATAGTAAAGAGCTGTTTATGACCAAGCTAAGGTTGAAAGTGGCAATATAAATCCATCCCGTTACCATAACATTTGTACATTGACCTTTTTAAAAACTGTGATTATAGAAACTGTTAAAATTAACTCAGTGTGCTCTTTTACGCTTCAGCTTTATCTGACCCAGGTGAGTCAAATGTAAAGTGCATGCATTTTTATATAAAATCTGAGTCTATTCAAAAGGGCAAAAAGTAAAATATGCACTCAATTTTAAAAAAAGGGGGGGGGGGGCAGTCTGAGTCCTGTACCACAGTTTGTAGGAGACGTCTTGCTTGTCACGTTCACAAAGTAAAAGTTCATAGTTCAACTTACTTGCAAGTCACCGTTACAGCAGTGAAATGAGGTTACAGACATCCTGAGCAGCAAACTTATCATCATCCAAAGTGTCTCGTTCTCTATCACTGAACTCTGATGTTAAAGGCTTCTCATTTAGGCCGGCGTGCCGACCATTTAGCTAAATCAAAAAGTGCCAGCTCTCTTTCAGACAGGCTGACTAATTGGGCTGCCATTAAAACCCAGACTAGCGCTGCTCTCACTGCCAGAGGAGTGATAGAAACATGAAATGATGGTGAGAGAGAGAGACAAAGTGTCATCTGGTAATAAACATGTGACTTGCAAAGCAGCGAGTACGCTGTGTCCTGAGACTGAAAGCTTGCCTGAGAACCACTAAGTATGTGTATAAGAGAAGGAGTCAATGTAAGATGGAGAAAGAGCAGTGAGAGTGAGGCGATGGGAGACAAAGAAAGAAGTGGCAGAGGAGAAAGTCTTCATGACATAAAACAGAAAGCTTGATCAATGGATCCCTCAGTCACCTCGTTAATAAAGACCAGTGCTTTTATTAGGCGTATAGCCTTGCAATATTTATACCATGAATATTTCAGAGTCCCCGGCAGGAGCCCAGACATGGAGCACTGCCTTTCTGCAGAGAAGACAGAGTCACAGCTTTCGCTTTCCACCCCAGACACCCGGAGGAAAATAGTTAAGGTCCTTCATCATACTTTCTTTTTTCACTGTAAAACATTAAAAAGTTAAAACCCATGCTAAGTCTGAGGAAGCAGGACAACATGGGGTAAGAAGACAGAAAAGTTCATCTAAAATATGGCAAATAAAAAGCAATAAGTATAAGTTTATTTAAAGGAAAAAGAAAAAGTACAGTATTAAGTTTGATTGAGATAGTTTCTTTCTGTTGCCCCATCCAGGTTTTCATCCCTGTAGGATCAACCAGCAGCTCTGCCTTGATTAGGAGAAGCAAATATTTAATCCTCTTTGAAAAGGTGCCTACAGATACAGACAGGGTGTGCTTGATGCTCAAGGAAACTTTTAAAACATTTAGTCAACAAAAATATCAACTGATACAATATTCAACTGTGGAAAATATAAATACACCCATTTCTCCTAAAGCTAATACTGTCATCAGTAAAAATAACTTCCTTTGCACATCTTGCATCGTTGCTTAGCAGTCTTTGACAGCAGCTGCAATTTTGGAATACTCTGAAATTTCTTTAGCTGAAAAATATTTGAGGGTCTTTTTTTGCATGCACTCTCCATTTGAAATCCAAATGCAACATTTCAATTGAAATCAAAATCATAATGTTCAATCGTACTTTGCATTTAGTACTGAGTTTCATTCCTGACAACCTGAATAATGCTTTTTACCTGCACCAGTGTCTAATGTTACTTTGACCAAACAACTTTATCTGGAACATTCAATATGTTCATTGGCTACCAGTGGGATTATTTTATCTAGAGAATGAATTGCATCAAATTATTTGATTTCTTACATCCTTTACCAGACTCAAAGTCATCCACAATCTTTTCTTTTGAAAGCCTTTAGAGTTCTTTAAGTCTCGGTCTGGTGACGCTACTCACTTTGATGGCAAAGAGAACACCAAATCCTAGTTCTCAGAAGGATTAAGACACTCCCTAAGAAGTTTCTAATCACTGTCATCTAATCTGACCCTTTATTCTAATGTTAGAGGTTTGAAGGTATGAAGGAGTGTACTTACTTTCTCTAAAGATGAACGAAACCCTCTCCTGACATAATATTCACAATATTATTCTCAATCACAGGACACCTGACCCTAAAAGGATCAAAGGACAAGTCTCGTCCAATTTGAAGAGCTTCAAGGGTCATTAACCCTGAGACACAATGTGCCTAACCATATAAAAAAATGCAGTGCTGACATAAGCATGATGCAACAGTAATTAGCTTCATAGTTCACATTCTCTAATTAAAGCTTCTACCATGTAGGAAGTATCAAAGAAATGTTACAAGTCAGACATAAGAACAACATATAAAACTGTAAACACATTGACATAAGAGTGCATGTCTCAGACACTAAACTTAAAGTTTTGTGACCCTGCAGTGGCTCACAGTGTCAACAAGCAAGGCCAAGCTCCCTATCTTCCTTCCCTATGCTGCCAGAGCTCGATTATTTGGATTTGTCCTGAACAAAGCCTTGGCTCACACCCTCCTTCTTATCTCGCATTCCTGTGGAGGCATCTGGACAGCAAAGAGAGTAAAGACACCATCATCTCATCCAGATTCAGAAGTCGTTTAGGCTTTTGTTTTAGATGTCCACATCCAGTTTTTCTTTTTACCTCCTAATGCAGGATTATTGCTGGCATGTGAACATTATTAGTGGTGCTTTGATTGTTTGATTGATTGCTGCTATTCACCATGTTTGTAAAAGAAAAGAGGTACTATCAGTTATTTGTGCAGCATACACCCTTACTTTATCCAGACCATGTCCTATCACTCCTATTTGACAATGAGACTAGGGCTGTGCGATATGACCATATCCCGATATAAGACATCGTGGTTGCTAACGACAACGAGTAAAAACAGTTGCTTGTCTGTCCATAGTGAGGTCATGCTAAACATAAGAAAAAGACAGAACTTTAATAAATTAATATAGCCACTACAGTGACCATCAAAACGATGAAAAAATATTGCCGTAAACATTTTATTTTGCGACACCACGAAACAAACGATAGCGTAAAATGAAACGATAGATGTTTTTATATCGTCATCCGATATATATCGTTATATCAAACAGCCCTAAATGAGACCATCATAAACCTGAAACAGGCTGATGATCTCATAGATCTTGGTTAGGCATTTACTGCCGGTATGAAAGTCGGTGTGGCCTCTAGTTGACTGTACGATAACAATAGAAAGGACAAAGAGAAGGAAGCTTTGAAGGCTTTCTGTTTTCTCAATCCACATTTTCTGAAGCAGGAAAGACATTTTCTTTCTTAGCTCCTCCAGGCTATTAAACATGGCCCCACCAGTGTCATTTTCAGGTCATTCCACATATTCTAGTGTGAGTCTTTTCCACCCGGGTTTCTTTATGATTTTATGTATTCTTAAAATACGCAGAACTATGAGTTGATCGTATTATAGTGCAGTCCTGCCTTAAACAGCTTAGCAACAAGTACAGTTTTACTAATAAACCACATGAGGAGAATAACATTGGTTATCTTTTAACAGCACAATGTTCTGCTTGTTACTTTGTATGCTATATGTGTCACCTACACCAGGGATGCCAAACTCATTTTATATCACAGGCAACATACAGCCCACTTTATGTTATGGCATGAAGTGGGCCAGAGCGTTGAAACTTTAATTTCCATCAGTGTAAAAAGTTTCACTATGCATTTAATGAGTTATCTTAATATATGACACAGAAGAGCAATTTCCACATTACGTTTTTTTCTATGTGGTAAAGAAATGCTGCTCTAGTAAATGAAAGAAATGTGCCTCTGAAATTTGGTTGGAAAAAGTATTGTTCAAAATCACAAAAATGTATAACTGAATTACATTGGTGTGTTGTGAATGACCATGAGGGAGGTTTTTATGGGCAGGAAAAACTAAAACCTTTAAAAATACTGTTAAAATTCCAAAATTTATGCTCTCTGTCATTTTTTCCAAAGCCATCCAGTGGGCCGGAATCAAGTCTTTGCCATGCTGATTCTGATCTAAACACTGTAGACTCTGCTCATGATTGACCTCGATGAACAAAACAGAGTCCAAGACGTCACCCAACAAATTTCCTAATCAAGAATCAGGACAATTACTTATTTTTGATGATCCCTAACAAACCATCACAAGATTGGTTCAGATCTCTGGATTCATATATTTCCAAATTCCTTTGGAAAGATAAACCCCCGCGTATTAGCTTAAAA